>NW_010176759.1:716-1070 GCF_000695765.1 Mesitornis unicolor | reverse complement strand
CCCGTCAGCAAAAATGATGGTGTTTCATTCATGAAGGCTGGAAGCTTACCACAGCTGTTTCCTGGCCTGAAAAACCTACCAAACTCCGTAAGAGACAGGGAGGAGTTCAGCAAAGTGATTTTGCTTTCAGTTTAAAACATGTGTATGAGTAAAACCCAGAAACCAATACAGCTGCTGGCTCTGCCAAACAGAAGAAATACAAGGGATGTGTTTTGTAACTGAAAGAGAAAAATGAACCGTTAAGGAAGTGGCTTTTTGTTTGAGCTTTTTTTGAGGTAGGATGCCCCAGTGTGTATTTTGGTGGCATCCCAGTTTTCTGAAACAAGTATCTCAGACTGTGTTTGCTTCTCGGCT
>NW_010176759.1:0-696 GCF_000695765.1 Mesitornis unicolor | reverse complement strand
TGGGAGGCAGAGGTTGCCCCCCAGGGCCATCCCACCTCTGGAGACTCAGCTTCCCTTTCCTCTCCGCTTGGTCTGTGCATAATGCGTGGGAGTCAAGGTAAAAACAAGTCTGAACCACAACTTTTCCCTAAAAAGCAACTCTTCTGCATGCTTTGACCACAGAAATGTGCTTGGAAATATAATTTATAAAGTGACATGGAGATTCTCAAGTAACTATCAACAGGATGAGAGGAAATGGCCTCAAGTTGCACCAGAGGAGGGTTAGAAGTTAAGAAAAATATTGGATATTAGAAAAATTTCTTCACTGAAAGGGTTATCCAGGGAGGTGGTGGGGCCATCATCCCTGGAGGGGTTCAAAAATCAAGTAGATGTGGCACTTTGGGACATGGTTTAGTGGGCATGGTGGGGTTGGGTTGACGGTTGGACTTGATGATCTTAGAGGTCTTTTCCAACCTCATTGATTTTATGATTCCCCCACGGTTTTCTCCTCTCCCCCAGCACAGCCCCAGCCTCTCCTGTCCATCCCAGGCTCCAGCCCCACCTGTCTAGGGCTCGTGTCAAGGCTGGCTCCAGCTGCCTGCCTCGTAGGCACCTTTCAAAGGCTGTGGGAGAACTTGAGTCCTAGTTGCTTCTCTGCACTGGGAAGGGAAGCTGTATTCAAGTGAGATCCATCAGGAGGACAGAAGGTAATTCAAA
>NW_010176758.1:0-9401 GCF_000695765.1 Mesitornis unicolor | reverse complement strand
CACATATATAAATATATACACATGTATATACACATATGTATCTACAAACACAGTAGGTAGCAGCATACTAGTTAGAGAGCAAAAACTGTAAACACACACAAAACACACACACAGTAGGGTATTAAAGAAAAAACTGTCTGTAGGGCATTGTGTATATATATACACACACATACATATATGCACAAATTTTTTCTTTTAATAAATAGCCTACTAGCCTTTAATGAAAAAAATCGAAGTACAGAGACACCTATTACTAACAAGAAACACTTAAACCATCATTCATTTTTATTTATCTTCAATGTACTATATTTTTAGAAAAACAGTAGTTGCTTCAGAAATTATGTAGCAACGACTCCAAGACACAAAGTCCAAAACCAGAAGAAGGTTCACACAACATATGATTTGTTTCTCACTCTTTTCCTGAGCAAGTGCTGCTGCTGGCCATAGGGCACAGGTATAACTTAGGTGAGGTAGTGCTTTCGTTTGGGTCACTATGGTATTTCTCAGGTTTTAACCTGCATAGCATTAGTTCAACCAGTCAGAAACACAGGGTATTTGCCCCACCAGTCTGCCAAAAGACTAAACATGCTCTCAAAAACCAGGGCTCAAAAAAACAGCATATGAAGAGCATCTGTGAAAGCCCCAAAATTAGACATGCTACTGCAGAATCTGGCAATTTAAATCTAGGCTGGCTTATACCATTACACCCCATCAAAAGCCATCTCCTCTTTAAAAAGATAAATCAGAACTATCTGTTCAGTTTTATGTATACACTGTAAAATATGAAAATAAAATAAATAAAGGTGGAAGCAAGACCTTTTTACCCTAGATGGCCCAGCCTGTGAACTTCTGGCAGTAACAGTAGCACCAACATTCATCTGTAGTTCAGAGATCTTTGTATGTCTCCCTGAAAGGTGACTGAAGCTGGTTCTTAAACTTTTACACTGACAAAAGTTATAGTTAGTGAGTTACATTTGAGTTCAAGAATGTAACTCACAGTACAGTATGGAATAAACAGAATGAACACTTCGTAAACACAGTTGTAAAAAATACACATGGTTTGCTTCTCAAAAAGCCCCACCTCATGTGAAATCAGAAGCAAGAGAGATCCTAACCATAACAAATACTTTAGTATTGGCTATGGAAATAGCCAGAAAAAAATACAGCAGTTTTCATAACAAAGCTGCAGGCTAAATTATATGGTTTAATTTAAAGACCAACTCTTCTGGCAGCTATTCAAGGTGTGGAACAGTGTGGCAGTTTCACTGATTGATTTTACTTCAATTCTCTAAAACTTCCTGCACCTGCAGGAACTGCAATACCACTTCAGGTAGCAAGGAAAGAAACACTTAAGTCCAACATGCAGTTTTAAACCACTCCCTTACCCACTCTCCCCAGCTCATCTAATAAGCCTTAATTCACCATCTGACCTATGGTAGAGATATAGACAAGAGCTGCCAGCACGACCAAGTCAGATACACTTGGAATTCAGGCATCATCTTTTCATGGCACTTGATATCTGCTTAACAGCATCAACCCTCCAACTACAATTTCTACCAATGTACACAGCTTTCTGACAAACAAATGTGGAGAGGTTTCTAATGTGAAATTATTCTAATTCTTGTTATTTGAGATATTTATAATTTTATTCAACAGAAAATACTAGTGTATTAAAAGAGAATCAACCATGTCCTAGCTGTGAAACAGAAAAAAACCCAAATTAACAAATACAGTACAAGGAGGAGTATTAAAAAAAAAACTCAACCAGTATAGCCTCAGGATTTCACCTGCCTCAGAAATTCAGACAGATAGCGCAAATGAGCTAAGCTGTGCTAAATACACTTCCAGGAACATCAATCTGACATTTCAAAGTGTCTTAAGGAAATGTCTTGGAAAAATAAAAAACACACACTGTCCCTATGGAATTACTTCTGGGTTTTAATTTTAAGAAATGCAAATATAAATAAAAATATAATATTTAAAAATTAACAAGGAAGTATAGTGTTAAGGAATGATTACAAACATCAGGCACTAAACAAGCAGCATGCACTGTGGACCAAACAGGAAAAACAAAGTCAGGGAATCAACTTAGCTGGCATGATTGAAACAAGAGCCCTTGAAATACAAAGTTCCTTATATACTATGAAAACCTGAGGGCAGCAGCTGCTCTATCACTAAAAGGCAGTCCAGAGTCGCATACTATGGAACTATAAACATCTTGCTCTCTTTCCGAACCTCTCTCCAAATTCTAATTGACGTCAGAAAAGCAAAACCTGGTGTCTGACAGCCCCATATATAATCACTCTTACATTTGCCCTTTCCCCAAAACTGAAGCCCCTTCAGTTTATCACAGCTTCTACTATACCTGCTTAATTGGGAAAGCGAGCTGCTGGCCAAATCACTGGACTGAGGCAAACTGGGCATTGCCGCATGCGATGCTGAAGGCAGAAGCGAAGCAGTGGTGGATACCACGCTAGGCAGAGAACCAGCAGAAGGTAGTGAGGGAGAAGGCTCTGTCTTAGGCGCTGGAACTGATGAAGTAGCTGCAACGAGTTAAGAAGAGGCATTCAAAGACAAACTCCAGCACACCTGACAACCCAGGCTGGATTCAGGAACACAGCAGTATTCTCCCCTTAGTTTACAAAAACCCAACCATTACGAACCAACAACAGCACCAACCAATCTGGCTATTAGGAACATACCAACAGCAACAGAACCACCATTATTCCCCCTTAAGCTCTTCACCTACAACAGATTTATTATTTTGACTGCTGCACGTGTAGTAACTACAGTTTTCTGCACTTCACTTCCCACTGTCTGGATAACTAGCTTTTGCTCACAAGTCAATCCTCATTTTAAAATACCTCACATTTGGTTCCACAAACAGAAGTAATTTGTGCTTTTCAAGACACTGTACAAATCTGTTTTTACCTACAGCTCTGCATCTTCATTCCACCCTACACAGCACCTTTGATGATGGAGACTGAGGTTGCTGGAGTACAAGCGCAGATGTAACTTACCAGTTTGGAGAACTCAGTCAAATGTGTAATAAAAGAAGCTATAATAAAAGGCCACAACTGAGCACAGCCTTTTTAACGGCTAAAGGGTTGTCAAATACTTACTTTATTTGGCCTAGATAACAAAAAGTATTTAGCTTTAATATTACTTTTTAGGCTCCACAGAGTAAAGCTTGTTTACCACAGATGTGCCTTTACAAAGGATCACTATACTGTTAATAAGACACTGAACAGTTCTACTGTCCAACATCATTCCTAGCTGTTTCTACACTTATCTCTTGTTCTGCAAAGGCAATAATAAAGACTTAGAGGCACTCACCCAATAATAAAACGCAGAAAGAGAGCTGAGCCCTGCCTTCTGCTGTGCCATGCTTCTATACCACACTAGAGACCACCATTCAGTGGATCATCACTAACTTGCAATGCATAGGAACACAGTTTTAGAATGGTCACTAAACAAAAGTCAGATATGCACTTGGAAGTTATGCATCGCTGTTTGTTCACATTATTGGTTTGGTTTCCTTGCCAAACGACCCAGGTCAGGTTGCTGGATCTGTTGCTATGCAAACAGAAATACCGAGATCTTGGCCTTGGCTATGACTATGAAGGTAACTGACAGAGAAGAAAATTCAAGTGGCAAACAGAAACACAGTTATGAAGGTAGCAACTATATAGCCTGATACCTTCTGGCAAGATTCATGTAAAAATAAGTAAATAACATTTACAACTTTCAATAGAGTTAAAGCAGGGTTCCCTTCTTGAAGTAAAAGTAGATGTCCTCAACTTAAGGGATAGAAACAGGATCTTCATCAAGATCCTTTATAAGAGACCTGAGCACAACATGCAAGACAAAGAAAATCAGGAGACAAGTAGGATGGTCAGAATTGTAACACACCAGCCATGCTTTTAACTAAGGGTTAAAGAAGCATGACATCTAGGTATTAAAGGACAACAGCAGCAAAGATGAGATGAACAACTAAAAATATTACCAGCATACAGAGAAGGGAAAAGGTCAGTACTTTCAAGAGTTAAGAGAGAATTTTAAAACCATTTGGATGCATGAAATAGATACATGGAAGAAGACTGATTCCAGTTTATGTGCTTAAGATACAGAAAAGATCAAAAGTGTTCTCAAAAGAGAACTGGCATAGAAAATGGAACTAATAAAGCTGTTCTGTAATAGACTAATTACAGAAACATTAGAAATTCAGATCAGAAAATCAGACCTTGGTTTCCCATAGCAAAAAGACAAATCCTGTAGTGAATTTCATAAATCATTAGTTCTGTACAAAAGAGTAAGAAAGTTTTCTACTTGAAAAGCTGTCTTTATATACTACAGTCTTTTAATCACAGAATTACAGAATATTAGGAGTTGGAAGGGACCTCAAAAGCTCACCCAGTCCAACTTCCCTGCCAAAGCAGGATCACCAGACCAGGTCACACAGGAACACGTCCAGGCGGGTTTTGAATGTCTCCAGAGAAGGAGACTCCACAACCTCTCTGGGCAGCCTGGGCCACGCTCTGTCACCCTTACAGTAAAAACTTTTTCCTCATGTTCAGGTTGAACCTCCTGTGCTCCAGCTTGCTCCCATTGCCCCTTGTTCTTTCATTGGACATCACAGAGAAGAGCCTGGCTCCTTCCTCCTGACACTCAACCTTTACAAATTTTTTTCAATTTTTTTAAAGAGGTAACTCTTCAGGCATATACACTCTTCCTCCTCCTGCTCATTTAAACTGAACCTGGCACTGACAAAACACTGTTTACAGGTCTGAATACTCAACTTATTTCTACTCAAAATTACAAAAAAAACCCCCAAACAACAACAACAACAACAACAAAAAACCAAAACCTGCCCCAGTAATGACCTACCTGAAGTTTAGAGGATGGACTGAAAATTGAAGGGCAGGAATTCCAAAGGATGTTAATTCACACTGCTGCCCTTAAAAACTTCCAGAGCAGCACAAAGGTCAGAAGACCAAATATTACACTTAATATTACCTCCAGGAAGTCAGCACCAGGGGTGCCACAAGTAACACACCACTGTAGAAACAGGGCAAGATGAAGATACAGTAACGCCTCTATCAGAGCCCACACTGTGTTACTGTTACTGTACTTGCAAGACAGCAAGCTACTTGGGAGAGGAAGCATCTTAGCCACCCTTAACCCCTAAGGGCTTATAACAGGGCACAAGTAGCACTATACCCTGTGAGAGGCAACTAACAGTCAAAGAATAATAGTTAAATGCTACTCACAGCTTCCCAACTGAGAAGTGGAAGAATTGGCAAGAAATGTTGTATTACATTTTAGTTTCTTTTTTTTCCTATTTTATATGAAATAATTTTTAACAAATAAATGAAAAAGCAGCAGCAAAGCAGCTTCTCTAATTCTAATACTGCTTAGAGTCATAGATCTAACCGGGCTGCTTTCGTACTTCTCGTACCAAGAAATAAGCAGTATATCCTATGCAAGTACAAAACAAACTCAAGTCAGCCAAAAATTAGTCAGGGAAAATTATACAAAACCTTAAACCAGATGTTACTGTTACAGTTGTGTGCACAGCAAGTAGTAAGGAAAGATCAGAAAGTCCTATGCACAGCCAAGCTTTGTAAACTTACTGTCAAGAGCTGTCTGTGCTCTAACACCACTGCGCCCATTCTGTAAACAAAGAAGAAATAAATTAATAAAACATCTTAGAGGTATATTAAATTTTCAGACTGAATCACACATTGAACATGCTTCATGCAAAATTCTATACTCATTCTAAATTGAAAGACAAAAAAAAGGAACAAAATTAACTTTCTACTGCCTTTAACAAAACCACATAATAGCTGTCTCAAGTGCTAGGTGTCTTGAACACACAGAATCCCATACACTGCCCCTACTACACCCATCAGCAGGAGACCTTCCCATGTACTGCATATAACAAACTTCAGGTTCACATCGATATGAAATAAAGAATTGCATTAACATATAGGAAATGGTTGTGCTGTTGATCTAATGCAACTCACAATTTTAACTATCCAAGTTACACAGAGACGCCAATTTTTTTCCATTGAAAGATAAGACTTGAGAAGCACCAGTTGCTTTTTGGATAACGCTGGAGTACAGAAGTGGGTATTCTATGCTTGATCCTCACCAGTACATACGAGCTAGTGCAGAAGACAAGTGTGACTGAGCCATTACGCAACAAAGGCCAGAAGTAAATAAACTTACAAAGTCTCATAAGTTCCTTACACAGTTAATAAATTCAGTTCTTAAAACAAACCTGCATTCCATATACAGAGAGTAGGTGCTTTTGAACCTCCCAAAAGAGATACTCTCTGTACTAGATTAGACCTCTCCTTATGCTTTTTTTAAAATAAAACATGAAACTAATTCTCACTGCTGTTTAAATCCAACAAGAGAGTAATGCTGGAGGGGTCACAAACAGTTTGGGATACATTTGCTAGGTTCCATATAAATTTAATAAATAATACACCTCTGGACAAAAACTGTAAAGTTATGGCAAAATATCGTGACTAATATTTACATACAGAGATAGTGCCTTTTTTAAGAGCTAAGCTTCAGGGAAGGAACCTCAAGTAGACTGTTAAGTGTTACTGAGAAAAAAAAACGGTCAAATAGCAATTTAAGATATCAAAACCCATGAAATCAGAGGCTTTTATATCCCAAATACAGTACAGCCAAAAATGGCCAAACAACAGGAAAAGCAAAAACAAATAACAAGGCAGGTTTGGAAACCAAAAATACCACTTGGCTTGGTTAAAAGTATTAACATAGCAGAGTAATACCTGTCTAACATGGATAAGAATATTTCACCATTTTCAGGGCCTTATTTCTGAAATTCACTCACCGTAACTGTAACAGGCGTTGATTCAGACGGAGCCATGGAGCTTTGGTACGCTATCCTACTATGCACAGAAGTCTGGTCATAGGAGGAAGTAGTTGTTACTGGGCTAGTGCTCTTGGATGAGCAAGTTAGACTGGAAGAGGTGATGGCAGAGGTTGTGTAGGTGGACTCCTGTACTGTATTGGATATTGGCAAAGAGGTATTCAAAGGATCACTGGAAAAAGTAAAAATTATTTATCAACTTGGTAAACAACATCTCAAACACCTTCATGAAAATATCAGCTTCTATACACTTATCTAGAACTACCTTAAACGTGAAGTCCAATCTACAATATTTATACTAGAAAACATAATCATTAAAAATACATGATTTTGCTTTTGTCCCCAGTAATAACTTTTTCAAAACCATCAGCTGCACTAAGCACCATTCACCTGCCTCCTGCCAGCTCAACCCAAACAAAAGTTTAACACACAAGTGCTTTTCAGTCATGTTATTTCCACCTTCTCAAAGGATAAATCAATGACCACAATCTCTCTCTCTTTAAACAACTAGATCCACAAAGTCTGGTACATGAAAAGAAACAGTCTCTTTACAGTAGAATTCTAATTTTACAGTAGCAGTCTAACAGAATGAACGATGCAAAGAAGGAAAAATACTTCAAAACATGCAGAAGTGTTTTACTTTCTAAATAGCTTGTATCATTTATGGAACTAGGAATTAATATGGAAGTTCATTTTTACTAGTATTTCAGAATTCACTTCAGGAACTTTTTACTGAAGCAAATTTTTGAATGAATAAGGACCAAATGTGCTACTGGTATGCTGGCATTTATCACTGACTATTTTAGCATTTCAGTAAAAGCTTCTGTATACTGAAAGCCTGGCTTCTTTTATCATCCCATAGAAGCATCAAATCTGTAATCTGGTGCCATTCTACTGACACATATATATGGTACAACAGTCATCTCTCCCGGATCAAAAGCAGAAAAATTCAGGTTGTGAGGAACAAACCCTCCAACAAATCTTAAAATCAGGTCAATTAAACACAATAAAGCAAGCAATTCTATAAAGGGTAGCTTATTATAGGTAAAGTTATACATGCTCACATCAACCCATCCAGGGAGATCTTGGCTATCATCAGAAATTTCTCCTTTAAGAAGCCATTCACAGAAAATACCTAGTCATAAGTCATCCTATTTTCCGCTCCTATTACATGGTAACTGTGCCTTGATGCTTTTGGTACAAACTTGGGCCCCTACAGAAGACATGTAAAAACACACAAGGAGAACTCACACGCACTTTATAGATTTTGAGTACAAGCTATTGTTGGTTGCCTGGTTGGTGTTCTCACTGCTTGAAGTTGATCCAAACTCTGAGAGTGCAGGCTCTGATCCAAACTCCAGAGCTCCAAACTGAACATTTAACCCTGTCACATCTGCTGATCCAGGCATCTCCACTGCAGAGGCAGGAATCTTAAAGGAAGAAAAAAAATTTCTGTAATTCCTTTCCATGCACGACCTGTACAAAAGATACCAGTAACTGAGATCCTCTCCTCCCTTAACAACAGACTTCTTCAGCTTAGCTTCTGCCTTAGCCTTCGCTGCTAACTAGATCTCCAACAGCCCCCCAGTTTGCAACACACAAATTAACGGCATTCAAATAACCTGAAAACAATTCATTGATTCTGTGTCATGATCTGGAGCTGAAAGAGTAAGTCATATTATTTGACAATATCAAAGCGTCATCTGTGTCCACTCCCCTTCAGCCAAAATTATTCTTGTGGCTACTAAGTCAATCCAAAATCTCTCAGTAACGCTCATTTTCCACACAGAGCAATCAGATATAGGAAAGGACATCACTGTATTTTGGACCTAAAAACCATCCAGCTTAGAATTTCCTGCTTCATAGACAAGAAATACACCATGGTCTTTGCTCTCCTCCTCCCTAGCAACTTATATCATAGAATATCACAGAACTATTTAGACTGGAAAAGACCTTTAAGATCATTGAGTCCAGCAGTTAAACCCCCACTGTTAAGTCCACCACTAAACTATCCATAACCCTAAACAACACATCTACACATCTCTTCTGTATCATCAGGCATGGTGACTCCACCACCTCCTTGGGCAGCCTGTTCCAAAGCTTAACAACCCTGGTAGTGAAAAATCTCTTCCTAATAGCCAATCTAAACCACTCCTGGCACAACTTGAGGCCATTTCCTCTTGTCCTATCACTTGTTACTTGTGAGGAGAGGCCGGTCCCCACCTCACCTTCAGATAGTTGTAGAGCTCGATAAGGTCTCCCCTCAGTCTCTTTACTTTGCAAAGTAAACAATCCCAATTCCCTCAGCTACTTCTCACAGGACTTGGTTTCTAGACCTTTCACCAGCTTCACTGCTCTTCTTCGGACACGCTTCAGTACCTCAATGTCTTTCTTGTATTGAGAGGCCCAAAACTGAAAAGACTATTTGAGGTGCAGCCTGTACTGTCAAGTACAGGGAAATGATGAGGGAATTGAGTGTACTATCAGCAAG
>NW_010176757.1:0-35516 GCF_000695765.1 Mesitornis unicolor | reverse complement strand
TATATATATATATATATCTATATCTTACAATGAAGTATGCACTAATTACTGAAGTTAATTTACCAGTAAAACAGTACAGAGTAAGTAACTGCTTTTGACAAGTGTTACATTTAATACGAAGTAAAAATAAACAAGCATATGGAACTATCCATATTAGATAATTTTCAAGTGTATTAAAATTGATCTATACAAGATCCTGTTTCTGTTCTTTGGAGATCTGGATGACCATCTCATTCTCTGTTTTTTTTCTTTCTGTTTTTTTTTAACTTTTCTGTTACTCTACAAGCACCTAAATGTCATGCAAAAAATATTTTATCGTATCTTGCCATGGATTTCATCATATCCAGTAGAGACAGTCAACCCTTCCTTTACATTAATTTTCACTCATTTCACAGGCCTTCAGACTATTTATTTTTTCATTCTAATTTATGTCACAACTAAAGTAGTTCAAGATAAGTAACATATTCTTTGGTAGGAGTTCAGAAGTTTATTAGTTTTCTTCACTTGAAATATTATCTTAAAAAATATACTGGGGACACCATTAGAATCATAGAATCATTTGATTGGAAAAGACCTTTAGGATCATTGAGTCCAACCATAACCTGTACACTACTAAACCATGTCCCTAAACACATCATATACCTGTCTTTTAAATACCTCCAGGGGTCGTTACTCGATCACTTCCCTGGGCAGACTATTCGATTGCCTGATAACCATTTCAGTGAATAATTTTTTCCCAATATCTAAACTAAACCTCCTCTGGCACAACTTGAATCCATTTTCTCTTGTCCTATCACTTGTTACTTGGGAGAAGAGGCCAACCCCCATCTCTCTACAACCTCCACTCAGGTAGTTGTAGAGGGTGATAAGATCTCCCCTCAGCCTTCTCTTCTCCAGGCTGAACAACTCAGCTGCTCCTCATATGGCTTGTGCTCCAGACCCCTCACCAGCTGAACTGCCCTTCTCTGACCTTTAAAATAAACTGCTTGGGGGTTTGAAATATAGCTTACAGAAACCAGAACTACCATTTTCTCTTGTCTACTGTTCCCCAGAGATCTGAAGTCATCCCAGGCAATCTAAAGCATCATTTTCAACCACATCAGCCAGTTAGAGGAATAATTCCTATGCTTACTTTTATCTTGGTCATGTATGTTGCTCTCCAAAGTTTCTATATGAACAACAGAATTTCACTTTCACTGATTCATAGTTGGTGAGCTTATACTGTCAGTACAGATCACTCACGTTGCATTCCTGACTCTAGTTCCACTGGTCATTCACACAAAATGCACATCAGATAGCTCTTGTAAAGCCTTCCAGAGTATCCTCCTCTCACCAATGCCTGGGAATGGTTGCATTACTGCAGGGGCTGCCCTGGTATTCAGTACGGACAGAATCTTGTGAAATTATTTGAACAGTGACAAAGTCCAGCTTTTGGATAAACATCATAAAGAATTTAAAAAGCCTCTTTTTTGGTTTAAAGTTTTATGTGGTCTAATGATGTTAGAGATAAGGTTGGTTATGTTGTGTACTGTGACAAGCATCTTCCTTTATAAATAATAATTTATTTTTCTTGTGAATAACAGAGACTCCATGGCAACCAGACAGTTTGAAGCAGAAAATGTATAGGCAGAAAACACAGGTGGTCTGGTATCAGAAAGTCTCAAAATTAATAGGTAAAAGCACAGCATATGTAAAGTAGGGCCTGAAAAATTTTATTTCAATTAAAACAGCACATAAACATGCAAGCAGCCCTTCAAATGTCAGTGAGCCAACTCAAATTCAACAAAATATGTAAAGGCACACAGTTTGATTGTAAAGCTTTTATTACTGAATTATTAAGTCAACACAAAAAGACTTCTGATATCTCTACTTGAATATAAAGCATTAGCTGAAAAGACAGGGTTGAAATTCCATTCTTATTGAAATCACAGATGTCTTTTTTCATCACTGTTCTGTAAGATGAGGAAGGACACAATGTGCCATTCACTAAATACACCTGAAGTCCCAAACATGAGGATTCTTGCATGTTTCTCTTTCTTCCTCATCTTTATTATTTTATTTTCATTTCTTTCTTTTATTTTCCAGTCATTAAGTCTGTCTTAGTCAAGATTAACATTTATTGCAGTATTGGTGTGAGCACATGATGGAAGAGGCAATTCACAGCAATGTTGCACACAGTTTGACTTTTGTACAAGTAAGTTCTTGGTGTCTCCAAAGTCTGATTTACAGTAAGACTCATCAGTCTATATTCGTTGCCAGGATTCTTTTATTATCAAGTAGCACTTTATGTCAGAATTTGAAAGAGCATTTTCTTTTTTGAGTTTTCTGAGAAATAATAAGAGGAAACAATTTATAGGAAATACAAAGAGGAACAACACTATGTTTGTGTATATATATATACATACAATACACAATAGTTAATGAAACTTTTCATAATTATTAATTGTCAAATTTAATTTATTTTAAATTTCTGTGATGGGTTGACACAAGCCAACAGCCAAGCACCCCATGCTCAGCAGGACAGGAAAGAAAGGACAAGTGGAAAACTTGTGGGGTGAAACAAAGACAACTAATGGATAAAGGAAAGTGAAAACAAAAGGAAGTGACACACAGGCAATCACTCACTAATTCCCACAAGCGGATTCATGCCCAGACAGTCTCTGATCAATGACCACCTGGAGATGCAGCCTCCTGCCCCTCTCTTCCCTTCTTCTTTCTTTTCTTTAGGTTTTATTATTGAGCATGACATCATTTGTTGTAGAATATCCCTTTGAACAATTCAGGAAAGTGTCCCAGCTTTGTCCCTGCCCAACTGCTTCCAGCCTACTCTTTCAGAAAAAGTGAGAGCCTTGACACTGAGCAAGAACTCTTCAGTAATAGCCAGAACATTGATGTGACATCAACACTGTTTTAGACACAAATCCAAAACCAATAAACTTTACAGGCTAACATGAAGAAAGCTAACTCCACCCCAGAGAGACTCAGTATGCTCATAAATACTTCATATTGAAAACAAAAAACAAATGGGCTAAAGAATGCTAATATAGTGGAAGCATTAATTTAGGTTTTTTTATTTTCAGTAATCTTGTTCCTCTCCTCTCCATATATCTGATAAGAAGGGGGTTTTTATTTATGATATTTTGTTATAAGGAACATGTAGACTATCTTTTTAATCCAAATTTCGTGTCTTAATTAACTGTTTATCAGCAGTATGGTCACACCCTTATTTATTTATTCCTTTGAATTACATAATTTACTCTACAACACATCTTGATAATTAAAGTTAAGATAACTCTTAGTGCATTCTTAGAAGTAATAAAATAGATACTCTGAAAAGATATTTCAGAAGCACAACTAGGTATCATCATTTCTGTATTTTGAGTTAAATTTATTGCAGGGTGCATTTATATCACTCTCAAGAAACTTAATTAAAGCCAACAGTGTTTTATATTAAATATTATTTCAATTTTTTTTATTTTTATACTTGGAGACTGTAAGCTAAAGGGCATTACTGTGGAAAGCCTTTGCTATTTTATATGAAATGTGTAAAATAGCTGAAGTGCAGAGATGAATTGCTAATTTCTAGTTGTTCTGTATTACATAAAGTAAAACTAATAGATACTTAATATTGTTTTTCATGTATGAACGAAAGAAAAATTGCATTTAGAAAACATAAAATTTCTATAAATTAAATATGTGCTGTCTGCTATGAAAAACAAACCAAAAATCATTGAACTTCAAACCTTTGAAACTGGATAGGTATCAAACTTCCATAAAAAAGTTGTAGTTATCAACTATGAGATCAGACCAGCTTTCTCAGTTTTATGTACCTGGGTCATAACCAACTTGACAACTTTCAAGGATGGAGGCTGCAAAGGTTCTCTGGACAAGCTGTTCAACTGCTTTATTGTCCTCATGAGAAAACATTTTGGTTAAACTGATTCCCATAAACTTTCTCCTTACATGTTTTTTGCTCTCTTTTTGTCCCAGAAAAATACATGAAATGACCATTAAATCTCTAGATAATGATTTTTTCAGCAATGAAAGTAGTTTCTCACGAAGTATCACTCTTCCTATGCCACTCTGTGACCTTCTTTCTTCTTCTAAGTGCCATCAGCACAATTCATAAGAAAATAAGAGATCTTTACAGTAAATGCAATGAGATTATAGGAGCTGAAACTGAATGCAGGTGCTATCAGTGAGGACTAATTAGATTTTGGTGATATATTTTAGCTACATATTAACATAATTTTCAACTTAGATGTCTGAAAACATGGATGTCAACATAAGACCTTCCTAGAGTTCCATTGTACTTGATGGAGATGTACTCAATTAATTAAATAGTTGCCTAAGAAAACATATGTAGTGCCATTTTTGATACTATGGGATATCTTGTCTTGTCTTTCTGTCAGTACAGAACAGGAACATGCATTTGGATTCAGCTGGCAAAGACCACAGCGATAATGTTATTACCGATAAGTCACAACAATGTTATGAGGAGAGAATAGTTTAAGGGTCATCATTTCAAACTGAGTAGCAGACGACTTTTCAAAAGATAATACTCAGATAACCTGATTACATTTAAAAGTTTAAACTCAAATATATGAAACAACCATTTGTTTTATTTGCATTCTTCTTTTGAATTTTCATATTTGAAACACCTCTGTTTTTATAAACTTTGTATAATCTGGATGTTAGCATTACTTACTGTTGCCGTCAGGGAGGTCTCACTCCTGAGTCCACCCATGCAGGCCTTACTTGCCCTGACCAGACTCATCTGAAAATACCTTTTGCTCATTGGCCCAGGAACTTTTTTTAATCTCGGAGCTTGTACCTCTGTTGGTAAGATCATTGCTTTTGCCTGTGCTGTGGACAGTCTTGGCTCTAGTTCATCTTATGGAGCAATTCTTCTCTTGCTGTTACCTTTCAGCTAGGCAGACTCACAAAAAAAGTGGACAATTAAGTGAAAGGATTTTAAAAGATTCAAAAACCAAGAAAGGAGAGGTTATCAAAGGTAAAAACAGACTTCATAAAAGAAGGTCTTGAGACCTACGAGTAGCAGACAGACTACACATGATTTAATTATTTTCCATGGGCTTAAGAACTTGCTTCAGCCACCCACACACAAGCACCTAATGATACCTCAAATAACATCAGACATCTAGAGCACCAGCACAGGGATGAAAGATATGACCCAGAGTCTATGATGGACTCTTACCTTCCTGAAGCAGCAGCTAAACATAAAAATCATATCCTAGAACACATCAAGAACCTATGTATAGAAAAATGAGTAGACATTTGGTGTACACAGTGTACGTGGCTACAAATGAGTTAGCTGTATCAGCTCCCACAGAGATGGACTAATCAATAACTCAATTGACTCATCTCGCCCTAAAATAAACAGCTATTTTAAGACAAATGAGTAGCTCGCCATTTACTGTACTGACTATGAGACCAATTAATTTGTCAAATATAGGTATCTTGTGTAATTTGAAACTCCCTGGGT
Source organism: Mesitornis unicolor (assembly GCF_000695765.1). Lineage (NCBI taxonomy): Eukaryota > Metazoa > Chordata > Aves > Mesitornithiformes > Mesitornithidae > Mesitornis > Mesitornis unicolor. The sequence goes on along the minus strand of NW_010176757.1, from coordinate 30,010 downwards.
TAACAGAGAAATCTGCATGAGACTTGCAGTTATGACAGTGAACTGACAGAGACCCATGCCCTTCTGAATCAGCAACTGAAGGACACATGGGTAGTTACAGGAAATCTCAAATGGCAGTGTATACCTATGCTTAGGGACCTGTCTTGCCTTAGATCTCTACTAGCCATAATGGTGACTTTGATGCCTTAGAGTGTGATACACTTTAGATTCTATTTTAATGGCCCACCTGACATCAAATTTCCACTCCACAAAGGCACAGGCATCCCATATATCTTATGTCATTCCTGCAACCTCAGATAGAAATCTCAGTGGATCATTGGTTCTTAAGGGACTTATGTTTCAACAATTTCTTTACATGTAGAAAGAATCAGGTAGATACTATGTATGTTTGAAAATTAATCCTATCCCTATGTTTAGATGATGCCAACCCACTTATGTAGCATACTAAGCATGTCAAATACATAGGTAGTAACTTGTTAATGGATCTGAATTTTTTGCCTCCTGCACCACCTATTCCATAAAACATGATACATAAGAAATACAGTGTATTTTTCAGAGATGAACAGGTGGGAAGTGGGAAGTGTGGGTGAATGAGATTCAGTTCTGAACAATATGATACTGGATATTCCCACACTTCTTAATTTTATTTAGATCTATAAAGTTAGAAAGCTCAGAAAGCAAGACTGAGAATCTGCGTCTTTCTATGTAGTCTGTGACAAACAAAATAAATAGATATAGGAAAATTGGTATGCTACTTAGATTAAAAATTAGGTTAATATTCTATTTATGCCTTAAGGTATGCTTCAGCTGTATCTTAATGTAACAAATTAAACCATTTAAGTCTAAATGTTATATGAAATATGTACAGGTCACTGTGATATTTTCAATATGATAAGATACATGGGTGTAAATAAAAGTTATTATTTTTAATTAAGATTTAACTTCTTTTTGGTGTGGCCTTTTTAATTTTTTTTCTGCTGAAGCTAAGAAAATGGGAGATATGGGTTGCAAACAGGAAATATGAGTATGTTTTTCACTATTTCTGGATTTTCCATATTTTATTAATAAAATACTTTGGAGGTTGAACCAAGCCCACTTCCAGATTATTCTCTTCACATTGAGCAACAAAGTAACTTCATGTAGTCTAAAATTATATGCTCAGAATTTAGATATCTTTGACTGCATTACTCACCCTGGAAGGAATAACAGCCACTATAGGCAATTCTTGTTGATTCATCTGACCTATTCTAGAAAGTTTTTTCATGGATGAGTAATTTTAGTCTCAAATAATAGCTTTGTTTAAATACCAATATATTTGAATCGCACTGCCTTTGTGCAACCTGAAATAGTCTAAATGTTGGTATCTGCATTCCCATGAAGATCAGAATAAATCTACTCACTGCAGTCAATGAGGTCTAGAAGGAAATTCAGATTGCTTTGAAGTGGAAATAAGGTTAAGGTTTGATTCAGTTGCCCACAGATAATCATGAAGTGCAATTTGAGACATATGACTGGTAAATCTGACATTGTGTGTACAGTAGATTCATGTCCTTCTGAAGAAGTAGGAAGAGGACAGATGAGGTATCCTAGATATTATATTACAAGGTGAAGCCCACTCAAAACCACAGTTCAGTCACAGTAAGAACTTGACTGCATCTACCCAACCCTTAATCAGTTGACCATTATACGTATTGGGAAAACAAGTAATTAATATGAAATTATCTTTCACAAAATCTTTAGACTTCATCTGCTCTGCTTTAATATTTTAAGCATTCCTAGGAGAGAAACAAAGCATAGATGAGCTGTTAATAACTTTGCATCCATGTACTGCACCAATGACTCAGGTAACAACTGCTGATTTACTTTAGGTATGGAAAGACTGTCTTAGGGTGACACAATCAATGAGACCATTGGCAGTTTATGCTGACTATCTAGGTTACAGAAAGCAATGAACATTGAAAACAGTAGTCCTGTGGGACAGAGGGAACACTTTTGGAGCTGTGCAACACTGTGCTGAAGAATGAGCCCAAGCTGGAACCGATACTTAGAAAGCCAGGCCACAAACCAGGGCTAATGTCTTGATCAACTGCAGTGAAAGTCCTGTTTTCCCAAGCCTGAGACCGTGGCTTACCTGGAGCTGACATTGGGTAATGAGCACACGTTCTGTACATGTGTTTGTGTCTCTGTTTGTGTAACAGAACTGAAACTGCTTTCTGCCCTTTGTACAAATTCTACTTAGTAAATTAATCTTCCATGTTTTGAGAGATGTTCTTGTGGCTACCTCTACCTACATTCCTGTGACACTCAGGGTGTCTCTTATGGCCCTTGATATCTGTCTTGCAGACAAGTAAATTAAAACTTTTTGTTGATAAGCTGAATTGCTGACTTTTAATTAAAGATAAGATTAAGTAGCTCACATGCAGGCTTCTCATATTATTTGAAATATCCCTGTGTATCTTACCTGGGATCCAGTTGTCAGTCCAGAAGATTAAGAACTCTCTGAAGATCAGTGTAACAGCTCCCAGCCCCATGCAGATGATTTAAATTGTTATGGGGTGACAGGAGGCATCTCCTTTTGGTTAACTGAATCTATCTCTGTGTCTTCATCTGCTGCAAAAGGAGTTTAGAGATAGCTTATTTGCATATAGAACGATTGTTGACACATAAATTTATGTGTCTGAATATCAGATTTAGTCCCATTCTTAAAGTTTAATTCCTTTTATACCCGTTATTCTTTTTTGTTGTTGTTGTCTTTTGTTTGGTTGGTTTTTTGTTGTTTGTTTTTGTTTTTGTTTTTCCTATTACCATCTTTTAAGGATTTTTTTTTTACCCTTTTGGACAAGAATAATGCAAGAATTACAGACATAAATCTTCGTAAAGAACTACAAACGAAACTCCAAATTATTATTGTTGTTATTACGAACTTTTATATGATATAGGATATTTTCGTGATACTGTGTATACATTAAAATTCTGATTTATCTTAACAGGATATACATTCTCAGTGTTTTATCACTGTTGTTTCATTCTGTGACTAAGAGATGTAGAATGGTTCTGTGATATTCTAGTCAAAAAACATTTTCTCTTCTTGATCTCTTGTAGCTTCCACTGGCATTTCTTTGCCTTGGGTGCGATCTGTCAAAGGAAATTGCTCAACACACTTATTAATAGCAGTAACAGTATGCCTAATGTGATTCAATTAGCACAATCTAGTAGACTAACCCTATGACTGCTTCAGGAAACTTGCAATTGAATTTTAGCTCATAGCTTTAAAGACTGCGTGGAAGTTATTCAGAAGGTCTAATTAAATATTTTTTCTCTTTTTTAGAATATTTAAATACATTCATTATTGGACTAAATTTTGTTTTTCTTTACCTCAGAAATTTTGAAAACAGAAGCCAAAACACAAAACAAAAGAAACTGATTCCCAGGAAAAAGTAGTAATCAATAACAATATTTTTCAGATTTATGTCTTCTTGATGATATTAGCTTTTAAACACACTCTTGAAACTTGTTTACACTGAATTGGGCAAAGAATAAACATCAGACATAGAAAAAAATAGAAATAACGAGGCTCTCAGTAAAGATTTTGGCACTGTATTTCTTTCTAGTAAAGTCTTGGAGACAAATGCACATGTTCTTAGACAGTATTTGAGAATGGATTACGGAGTGGGAAAGACATTTTGTCTATAAGAATGGTTAATGACAAAGTTTTCATAATGCAGTAATGAAATCTGAAAAGGACAAGGCAGGGAATGAAGATGAATAAGTGTATGGGTCAGAAATAAAGAAGGCTGCAAAGCTTTATAGCCTTATTTCCTATGCAAGGAAGATGCTTGCTAAAATTAACTGAAAAAACAACTTACTTCACTTAACAGGCACGCAATTTGAAAAAAAGGTGAGTGACAAAAAAATGTTTATGCTTGTCCATTATGTGATAGGTTTTTATCAAACTAAGCTAGAAAACACCAGTATAGAAGATTCTGTGGTCCAGGAGAAATCTCTGCTGTTTGTATTTGACATTTAAATGCCAACTGTCCACGCATCCCTGCTTAACACAAGTTGGTAGAGAGTGAGATCATGGATAAAAGTAGTGAAAGAAGGAGCTGTGCCAGGAATGAAATGTGAGCTGTTCACACATAATTTGCTCTGAAATCCGGCACTACCTTGGTTTTGTGATGTATTTGTCCACTAAATTTAAGCATTGTCTGGAGAAATACAGCCTTTTTATCTAAGGTCCAAACCCAAATTATCTTACCACAGTTGATCGATATTGGGATAGAGAATGTTAGAGCTCTTAAATGGATTAAGCTATCAGTACTCACTGATAGTGAGGAGGGGAAAATAATAAAGAAAACCACATGAGAGTTCAGTGTCATATATGTCATTGCTCTATAAAATGAATATCTGGAAGAGTGGGGAAATGAAAATATATTTAAATTTTTAAGTTGTGAAAACAGAAAACGGAATAACCTATTGCCATCAGTAACCTGGGGATTTTGTCCAGAAACTCAAAAAGCAACTTCAGAAGCTGCCAGAATTACCTTAAAAATTATACTACAGAAATATCTTCTATCTTTTGATATCTTTAATGATGAAGAAAATAAAGGTAATAATGTAATAGTAACAGACTTAAAATAATAGATACTTTCAATATGCTTATCAGAATAGACAAATAATTTCCAAATGTTAAAAGGAGAACAAACCTGTTGTTTATTGATTGAGAATGATTCATTCAATCCTCAACAGATAAAACTGTTGATAGGACTATGTTTTCCTTATATAGTAAGTGTTTCATAAAATCCATGATGTTTATTTTTACGCTGCTCCTGATGGGCAGTTGCTGAACTCAGAATTGCACACTACTCCTGTACCGGCATTACAAATTCATGGTACTTCTGAGTATTAATAACATGTTTTTTGTTTTGTTTAGTTTTGGTTTTTTTTCATCTCATTGCACTACATTTTCTCACAGTTCTATCGCTTGTTTGGTTGACCAGGTAATCAGGGTAGTGAAATAAACTCTAGTTACATTAATATCTACAAATAAAAGCACAGAATAAGAGTTAAGTAATTTTTGTTTGATTGATATTTTAATACAACTAATTTTTTTCATTACATCTATTAGAAATCATAATATTTAGGCACTGATTTTCTCCTAAACATCTAGAATTCCATTTTACTCTTATAAAAATGAAAAACAACTCACAAGAAATTTAAGGTTTCATTAGTTGTCAGGAATTTTTCTCTAATGTAATGGATCTGAAAAACCTGAGTTTTGTTTTATTTGATTTTCTCAGTGGTTGCTATGATCATTTTTTTTTTCTTTCTGCAGCATTTCTGATTTCATAGGTAATCACTTTCAGTAAGTATGTCTTGAAAAGCTAACGTAAGTAAAACTTTTCACAACATCTCAAAAGATTGAGGGACTATTCAAAAGAAAAGTATGTTTTTTTGAATAGAAGTTACACACAGACTCAAAAGACCTCAAGGGGACATAGTAGATATTACTTGAAAAAAACAACAACCAACAAAACATTTACTCACTCTGTGGTGAAAGAATCTTATAGATGGGCTTGTGTCAAATATTAGAACATGTGCAAGCAAATCATCAATGACAGGAGAGAAAGAGCACATCAGATGTAATGAAAACAAAGACAGGAAAATGTTTGACAGGAAGTCTTGTGGTATTTAGATCTCATGGGGAAAAAAAGGGATCTCCTCTAGGGATGACTGTGATATTAAGCAGAAAAATTTTCCACCTAACTTGTTACAGCTTTTGACTATAAATGTATTTTAATTTATAAAATAGAGCTCTGAATTAGTGCTTCTTATAATATTACAACTTTATCTAATATACTTTTTTCCTTTCTACAGCTAATATAGAATTGCATATATACATAATACATATTGCATGTATGCATAATAATGTATAGTGATCTATAAACTGACCTAAACCAATTTTTAGAACTTTCATTAATAGGTTTGGTTTTGGTTGTTTGGTTTTGGCATATTGGGTTTTCTGTGAGAGGTTTTTTGTTGTGTTTTTGGTAACGGGGAAAGGGCTATGGAGATGGCCCTTTAAGAAACTACCTGAAAAGCTCTCCCTTTGCCTTTGTCAGACCCACCTCTGACCAGGGACAAGCCAATCAGCGCCCCTGTGAATTCATGTATTTAAGGGGGGTGCAGGGCATGCCTCGCTCTTTTTCTGGCATCGGCCCTAACCTGCGCGGCCCCAGGTGCCGGTGGCGCGGCCCCGGCCTTGCCCAGCTGGGTTTGGTCAGCCCTGACCACAATTTAAGCTTAAGGCCTGCTGCAGTTTAATCCCGAATAAAAGAGAGAGAGAGACAGGATCTCCATAATCATCAGAAAGAGACCTGAAGTGGAGAAAGCAGTGGGGCCCAAGAAGAACAACTTTGAAGAACACCAAGGTCTGTTGGAAGGAAAGAAAAGAGAGGGAGGAGGAGGAGGACACAGAACCCAGGTTTCCCCTTTGCAATCTGTGGCGAGAGCCGGGTCTACTGATCGTGTGTGAGGGAACTGTGACCATGGACAGACCCAGATTTGGAGTTTTGCTGACTTGGACTGAAGCAGTTTTGTGTGTGAGGGAAACTGCAGCTGTGGGCAGACCCATATTGGACTTCTGAGGACTTTTTTTCTCCTACTGAAAGGGGGCCACGTGGAAGCAGAGACACTGGGCTGGTTTTTTTTTTCCCTGCTCTTTGAGAAGCACATGGTGGAAGACCAACTGCAAACTCTCACTCCCATCTCCCTGCACCTCAAGGCAAAGGGGGAGGGGGAAGGTGAAGGAACCGGGAACAAAAGCTGAACCCGGGAAGAAGGGAGGGGTGAGGGGAAGGTGTTCTGACTTTTTTAAGATCTGGTTGTATCTCCCATTGTTCTACTCTGATGTTGGTAACAAATTAAAATAGTTTTGTTTTGTTTTCATTCCTTATGATGAGTCTGTCTTTTTCCTGTGACCTGTTTAAGTGGTGAGAAGCCCTCCCAGTCCTTATTTTGACTAGCCCTTTTTTGGGGCATCGTGGTGCTCATTTATGCACTCGGCCTAAACCATGACATTTGGTTTTGGTTTTATTTAAAAAAAAAACAAACAACAACTTTGTTCGATCATGTAACTCTCTTGGTGACATATTTTTGGTTAGGCTTTGTCACATGCACTGAAAATTTTACCCCTCATTCAGCATTTGTCAAAATATGTGTATAATTTTATGTTAAATACTTTAGAAAATTTCGCTCCAAGAAGTATCAATATTACGGAGATATTACCACTAGCTGATGGAAATTTAAAAAAAAAAATCTAAATAATCTTAGATCATACAAGCAACTCTGAAATCCCAAACTGTTTTTGTTGAAGAAGTTTATGTCATGGCTTCATAAATATGAAGTAACTTATATGGTGGGAAGGTGAATAAATGGGCTAGGTGAAATGAGAAGCAACAGCAAGGTAGGTGGAAGAAGCAGTAAAAGGAACAAAAAGAGGAGGGTTATCATACCTTCTGCCAGTCATCAGAAGCTAAAGTCAGCCAGTAGTGACAGTCACTTATTTGTCCCTTCTATTATTCTCATTCATGTCAGCTCCAATGTCACTCACAAGAGATCGCAGGAATAAAGTTAGGTTGCTTTCTAATTCCTTCTTCTGGCATCTAAAGATTTTGAAAAGACAGCAAATGTTTCCCTCCTTTCTCAATGTCTGTGCTGCAGAAACTCTCACCTGCACAGTAACTGTCAGTGAAGGTCATAGGTGACTTACGCTGCATCCTGGCTCTTAGCAGTATATACCAAAAGACATAGCGACACGAAAAGGCCAAGGTAATACAGGGCTTACAAAGACATTTAGTAGAAAAAAAAATTGAATGGGAAAAAGGAAAATGGAAACATCGTGAAAAAGTTATTTTTAGAAGAAAGATAGGTACTAAATACAAGGGGAAACTAATAGAAAAAGAAAAACAACAACAGAAAAAGAAACAGAAACAGAAAAAACAAGTCAAACTGGCTCAGGATAGTGAAGGAAAGGCTGCTAGATTGAGGGAAAATGGAATTTTGTTTGTCACATTGTAAAAAGATTAAAGATTCTTCTATTTCTGCCCTGCCTCAGTTCTATTACTGGCTGCAAAGCAAACTCAACCCTATTGATTATTTTTCTGCAAGAACAGTCTCTGTAGTGGACACAAGCATAATGTTCTTGTTTTCCTGCCCATCATAACTGCCACTCTTACAGCCTTTTTCTGCTATCAGGATAAACCCCTGGGTGTGCTGCAACACACAAACTGTGTTCTGTGAGGGGGAACACGGTTGGATGACATGTTGTGTCTGTGCTTAAACCTGCACTTCACAGTATAACAGAATGTTTGAGGATTGAAAGGACTTCTGCAAATCACCTTGTCCACTCCTAATCCCCTCACCCCACAGTTGCTCAACCATGATCTACTAGAGCAGGTTGCCCAGGACTTTGTCCTGTTAGGCACTGAGTATCTCCAAGGATGGAGACTCCACAACCTCTCTGGGTGACCTGTTTCAGTGTTTGACCACCCTTACACTAAGAAAGTGTTTCCTTTTGTCTCTTGGAGTTTCATGTGTTTCAGTTTGTGTTCATTGACCTTTGCCCTGTCACTGAGCACTACAGAGAAGAGCCTGACTTTTTTTTAATTCCCTGACATCAGGTATTTATACACATTGATAAGATCCCCTGAGCCTTCTCTTCTCCAAGCTGAAGAATCCCAGCCCTCTCAGCTTTTCCTCAATTGAAAGATGTTCCAGATGCTTCAGATGAGTCACTTGAAGCATCACTGTCTGCACATCATTTGATGCTGGTTTGGAAGATAGAACTTCCAACCTCTTCTTTCCTTTTTTTTTTTTTTTCCTTTTTTTTTTCTTTCCTTGTGTGTGGGTTTTATTGTTTGTTAGTTTTATGTGGGTTTTTTCTGTTTCTTTTTTTTTCCTTTGAGCTTTGTTGTTTGGTATTTTCTTGTTGCAAGCTGATTCAGAGGCTGAGTGTTCATTTGCCATGCTTGAAATCCCAAAGATAAATAAAGTGGATGTTGTTGTGGGAGTCTACCATTGACCACCCTTCCAGGATGATGACAGCAATCAATTATTCTATAAGGAATCAAGGGATATCTCTAGTTCAAATGCTCTTGTCTTTATGGGTGATTTTAGCCTCCCAGACCTCAGCTGAGAATATCATACAGTGGATACAAACAGATCCAGGAAATTACTGAAAACCGCTGTAGGTAACTACTTGGTGCAGACTTCAGACTGCTGAAGGAGCTAGTAAGTAAGATCTCCTGGGAATCTGTTTAGGAACATATTAGGTTAATGAATGCTGGTCACCTTTTAAAAAGCCAAGAGCAGGCGATTCTAAAGTGTTGGAAGACAACCAAGCAGGGCAGAAGGCCAACTTGGCTGAGCAGGGATCTTCTTCAAGAATATGGGCAGAAAAGGGAAGTGTTGGGGCAGATAACGTGGGAGTACTACAGAGATGCTGTTTGCACTATAGTAAGAAAAGAAGATACTTTCAAAGTATTACAGTGAATTTTTTTTAAGAGCAAGATGCTACGTAAAATTGAAAACTGGAATGGACAAGCAATCATTAGTTCAGTACATACAGTATTTGGAAATGTACACTGCTGAGCTTCATTGCACAACTAGGGAAATTATGTATGGAATCAGTGCCAATGTCCTTTGGTTGTAGTGAATGAATGATTTATTAGAGAAACACACCTGTGAGAGGGTAAGAGTCAGCAAGATTACGGGTATCATACGTATCATATTATAGTTGCACTTCATCTACCTCATCCTACTGCATAGTTTATAAATGAAAATTTAACCAATGAATAATGTTTTGAAGACTTGAACTAAAATTAAATTCGATTCCAAAATTTTGCTGTAAAACTAGTGTATGAATACAGAGATAAATTACAGAATATATTATTCATCAAGTCAATAGCAATTCAAATGAGGGAAAATGACCATACAGTTATATTCTATGGCATCATAGTAAAACAAACAAACAAACAAACCCAATCCAAACTAAACCTAAAGAAGTTTAAAACATGAACTAACTAAAAGTATGTAGATATTGCTTTCTGACACTTAAATGCAATTTGAGCTTTTATTTCACAAAAAAGAGAAATGGCATAAGTAACTGCGAATCAAATTGGCACTTAGCACTGCTTCCAACTATGTTTTTATCCAAAAATATTATGCATCTTTTTGTGGTTCATGAACTTCAATTTATACCATACAAATCTTTCAGTAAAATAATCACAAGGGTAAAGCTATATAATCCTTCTATGAAATGAGCTATTGAAACTCAAAATATGTATGAAAGACTTTCATTCCTTTAAAGTTTTTTAATGCTTCTGTATAACGAAAAGAGCAAAACTTAAAGAACAAGTGTTTCTCAACCAACATTATCACAAGCTACAACATTCAGCCACAATCCACCTATCAAAATTTGTCATTGCAAATTTGAGAACATATATTGTGAATCCTGACAAAGCTAAATATCAAGGAGAATATTTAGAAAATGCAAGCTTCCACTTCAGATTATAGAATAATACTCTGCCTTATTGGACTACCAATTTTTGCTTTCTTTTTGTCATTTTAAGTTAAAAGATACAACTGTTGGTATATTCAGATTTCTAAACAAGTTAACAAATCAAAATATGTGAAATAATACTGTGATCAAGTAGCATGACACTTTTCATTATGAGAAAAATCTCAAAGAATTGGTTAAATTTTTGGATAATCTAAAGTAAAAAAGACACTCGATACTTTCTCAATGTCTGGGGTTTTTTTTAGTTGGTGGAAGGAATTAAGAATTTCAGTAACATGATTCTATAATCTATGAAGGTGTTTTTTCTAAGAGTAAATTTCACATTTGAAGTGTAAGTTTTCCTCTATTGACTGTAGAAGTAAGTTCAAACAAACAGTTCAAATCTAGATTTTTATTTGGTATAATTTTCAGTTTAAAATCATTACCCCTCATCCTATCACTACGTGCTGCATTGGGTTTTCTGTGAGGGGTTTTGGTTTTTTTTTGGTAGTCGGGGAGGGCTATGGAGATTGCCCTGTAAGAAGCTACCTGAAGAGCTACTCTGGCTCCAGTGTCAGACTCACCTCTGACCAGGGCCAAGCCAATTGGTGCCCCTGTGAATTAATATATTTAAGGGGTGTGCAGCGCACCAGCATGGCCCCACGTGTGGGTGGCACAGCCCCAGCCCCAGTCCTGGCCCAGACCCTGCGTGGCCGGGCTAGGATGGCCCAGCCCCATCTTAAACCTAATCACCACTGCAGCTTCAGCCAGAAAGAGAGAGCTGGGAACTCTTCAGAACCATCAGAAGGGACCTGCAGTGGAGAAAGGAGAGAGACCTGAAGAAAATAACTTTACAAAACACAAAGGTCGGTGAAGGAAGAAAAGAGAGGGAGGAGGAGGTGTGTAGAGATGAGGTTCCCCCTGCAACCCATCATGAGAGCGCAACCCACCTGCAACTTGTGGAATTTTTCACTGGTGGGGCAGATCCACATGAGAAGGTGGCTGCCCCTGAAGAAGCTGTGACTCTGGGCAGTGTGTGCTGGAGCAGTTCATGTGTGAGGGAACTGTGACTGTGAGCAGACCCAGATTGGAGCTTTGTGGACTTGGGCTGAAGCAGTTTGTGCATGAAGGAACTGCAGCCATGGGCAGACCCACATTGAATTTTTGTGGAGCACTTTTCTCCTGTGAGAAGAGTGCCATGTGGAAGCAGAGGAAGGCTAGGACGAGTCCTCCCCTACCCCTAGAGAGGAAGGAGCAGCAGAGACCGCATGGGTTGAATGGACTGCAACCTCCATTCCCAACTCCCCTGTGCCTCTGGGCAAAAGTAGGGGAGATGAAGAAACCAGGAACAAAGCTGAGCCTCGGAAGAAGGGAGGCATGGGGGGAAGGGGTTTGATTTTTAAGATCTGGTTGTGCCTCTCATTATTCTACTCTGATGTTATTAGTAACACAATAAAATTGTTTTTTTGTCTTTTTTCCTCGCTATGATGAGTCTGTCTTTTACCCATGAACATTTAAGTGGTGAGAAGCCCTCCCATTCCTTATTTTGTCTAGCCTCCTTTTTGGGGTGTCGTGGTGCTCAGTTGCACACTGGGCCTAAACCATGACACATGCCTTGATAAAAAATCCTTCCCCAGCTTTCTTGTAGGCCCCCTTCAGGTAATGGAAGGCTGTTCTAAGGTCTCCCTGGAACCTTGTCTTCTCCGGGCTGAACAACCCTAACTCTCTCAGCCTGTGTTCAGAGGATAGGTACTCCAGCCCCCTGATCATTTTTTGGTCTTCAGCTGGATTTGCTCCAACAGGTTCATGTCCTTGTGTTGGGGACTTCAGAGCTGGATACAGTACTTCAGGTGAAGTCTCACGAGAGCAGACTAGAGGGACAGAATCACCTCTCTCGAGCTGCTGGCCACGCTTCTTGTGATGCAACCCTGGGTACAGTTACTTTCTGGGCTGCAAGTGCACATTCCCACCTCATGTTCAACTTCTCGTTAACCAACACCCCAAAGTCCTTCTTACCACTGCTCTTGACCCATTCACTTCCTAACCTATATTTGTCCTTGAGACTATCCTGATCCAGGTGCAGGAACTCACACTTGGCCTTGTTGAACTTCATGAGGTTTACAGGGGTCCACCTCTCAAGCTTGTCAAGATCCCTCTCTCCTGAAGGAAGATGGCATCCCTCCCCTCCCTGGTGCAGTGTGTTGACTGCACTACACATTTTGTAATGTTTCATCAATCTACACTTCTTTTAGAAATTATTTGTCCCTTATGCTATTTCTCAGCTCATTCAAATGTTCACAATTAGTTCAACTTTACCTTTCCTTTATTCATTTTGTCCCCTATGAAATCTACTCCCACATCATCATTGCTGAAATAATGTAATACCATCTTCCATCTAGTTTACCACTTCCATTAGAGCAGAGTTATATTCTGCTGTATTTTATACTTTAACAGTTCATTTTTATTCAGTTTTTTCCTATTCAAGTTTATACCTTACTTAATTTTAATAGCAGGAATAGTTGTTTGCTGGGCACACATTCCCTTAAGCTGGAAGACAGGTATGATGAACAGAATGAAACCACCATAATCCAAAAGGACGTGGTTATTGACCTGCTGCACCACCAAAACATACACAAGTCTATGGGGCCGGGTGGTTTACATCCAAAAGTGGTGAAGGAGTTGGCAGATTTTCTCACCAAACCACTTTTCATAATTTATCATCAGTCCTGGATAACCTGGGAGGTTCCAGTTGACTAAAGGCTTGCAAATAGACGCCCATCTACAAGAAAAACCAGAAGAAGGATCCAGGAAACTACAGACCTATCAGTCTGACCTTAGTACCAGGGAAGGTTATGGAACAAATCATCTTAAGTTTCATTACACACTATTTAAGAGACAAGCAGATGGTCAGGCTCACTCAGCATGGGTTCATGAAGGGCAGGTTCTGCTTGATTAAACTGATCTTCTATGACAAGGTGACCTGTTTGGTGGAGAAGGGAAAGGCTGTGAATATTGTTTACCTGGACCTCAGTAAACCCCTCGATACTGTTCCCCACAGCATTCTTATGAACAAACTCATTGCCCAAGGCTTGGATGGGCATACCCTCTGCTGGATCAAACACTGGCTGCATGGCTGGGCCCAGAGAATGGTGATGAATGGAGTTACATCCAGCTGGTGTTCAGGTACAAGTGGTGTTCTCCAGGGCTCAGTGTTAGCATCACTCCTGCTTAATATCTCTATCAATGATCTGGATGAGAAGACTGAGTCCACCCTCAGTAAGTTTGCAGATGACACCAAGATAGATGCGAGTGTTGATCTGCTTGAGGGTAGGAAGGCTCTTCAGAGGGACCTGGACAGGCTTGATCAATGGCCTGAGGACAATTGTATGAGCTTCAACAAGTCAAAGTGTTGAGTCCTGCAACACACAACAACCCCATGCAATGCTACAGGCATAGGGGAGAGTGGCTGGAAAGCTGCTCTGCAGAAAGGGACCTGAGGCTGTTGATCGACAAACTGCTCAACATGAGTCAGCAGTGTGCCCAGGTGGCCAAGAAGGCCTACGGCATCCTGGCTTACATCAGGAATAGTGTAGCCAGCAGGACTAGAGGAGTGACTGTCCCACTGTACTTGACACTGATGAGGCTACACCTTGAGTACTGTGTTCAGCTTTCAGTACTGCAGTATAAGAAAGACATTGAGGTGCTGGAGCTTGTCCAAAGGAGAGTAACAAAGCTGGTGAAAGGTCTTGAGAATAAGTCTTATGAAGAGCAGCTGAGGAATCTGCGGTTGTTTAGTCTGAAGAAGAGGTGGCTGAGGGGAGAACTTACCACCCTCTACCTGAACAGAGGTTGTAGAGAGATGGGCATGGGTGGGGGTGTCTTCACACAAGTTACAACTGATAGGACAAGAGGAAATGGCATCAAGTTACACCAGGGAAGGTTTAGGTTAGACATTGGGAAAAACTTATACACTGAAAGGGTTACTGAAGACTGGAATGGGCTGCCCAGGGAAGTGGTGGAGACACCAACCTTGAACGTATTTAAAAGCCATCTTGATACGATGCTCAGGGACATAGTTTAGAAGTGGGCATGGTAGAGTTAGGTAACAGTTGGACTTAATGATCTGAAAGGTCTTTTCCAACCATAATGATTCTCTGATTCTGTGAAATGCTTAGAAACCAATAACTGCTACAAAGAATCAACATATTTATATATATATTTCAACTTAAAGTAATTGCTTGTTGACTATTACTGTAATGTAAAGTAGATGGCATCTAAATATCTATTGTAAAATACAGACCTTCCTTGTCACAGCATAAAGAAATTTCAGCATTCTGCCTGATTCTTTATATAATCTTTATTACAAAAAAGTATCTGTAGCTGACAGTTTTCCAGCCTACACTTGTCAAAGAGCAGAACTGATCATTTTTCAGGCAAAGGGAGTTATTTTATTTTGTATCATATCAATTTTCTCTCTCGTGCTATTTTTGTTCTGATACAAAATGTGACAGTATCTTATTGATTTCATTCCTCAGTCACATGGAAATAAGAAGGGAAGAGCAAGTTGAGAGAAAGAAAAAAGGTTATGTTTTCTACCTTTCCATTCTTTTGCTTTGTGTGCTAGGCATTTTGGTCTGCATCCCTCAGAAACCATTATTTCTCAACTATTTATTTATTTTTGTGTTAATTTAAATCTGTTGTCTCCTGAGTAGATCTGACTCATACTGTGATTTCTTTCAGTGTCTACGTCTAAACTGCTAACAGAAGAGATCTAAAATCCATTAATTAGCACTGATTGTCTTGAATCTATTTTGATTCTGGATAGCATGCCTTTTATCAGGTTGGAATTGTCTGAAACAGAGCCAGGGAGCAAAAAAAATACTAAACTGTGTTAATGGCTAGTGTTCTAGCAATTGAGCTTGTGTTTTTTTTCCTTAGCAGTAAAAGTACAGCATCTTCCAAATTTTTTTAATGTCAAGAGGTGTTAATTTGTGGTATTCTAGCATATGTATTTTCCTATGTATATCTGCTATCCTGTTGTCTTTGTATTGTCTTGTCTATTGCCATTCAGCATTCAGCAACAATGATTTTCATATTTTTTTCTTGGTTATATTTGAAGCTTATTTCCATGATTCACAGCATCACTTGTCTCCTACAACTTTCACTATCAGAAAATAGAGCAAAACAAAATGCCTCTTTTAATATGCAGATATTTTTCACATGTTCATACTGAACACCTGCACAAAGTTCTACATATCTTTAGATAAAACATAGTGTGCATTTACTAAAGAACAAAATATTTTGTTCTGATTTCACTGGAATTTACTTTAATTTCACTGAATTAATTTTTGAATCCTGATTTGCTGTAGCTACAGAAAAGCAGTATTTAAGTCGTTATCTCAGTTCAGTTCAGCATATCACTTTTTTATGTGGAAGTTAATTTATCACCTCTTCTCCCTCATCTCCAAACTTTTTTTGCTAGTATTGGAGACAGAATTTCACAAGCTTGTAATACTAGTTAGAAAGTGACTTTAAACAACCCACACTAGAGAAATATGGTTTGAAGAAAGCTACTTTTTCAGTTCCTCTTTCACCATCCAACTATGAAGTCAAATCAGCCTAAAGGTGTGTTACTTTGCCAGGTTTTCTAACTCAAAAATTACTCTGGATTTTGTTGACATAATGCAGTGTTACCCAAAGGGCTTTCTACAAGCCCTTTATTTATGTACACTAGTCATTTTTTAATGTGTCTGTCAGCTAATCCCTCATGCATGTAACTCAAAGAAGCACTAAATCAAGTGAGTTAGTAATAATTTTAGTTATACTGGAAGAAATTAGTGTTTTAAACGTATATTTAACCTATATTAAACCAAGAGATTAACTGACCTTCATATCTGTAATATACATATTTCAGTTGCCACATTCAGTTCTGAGATTAGTCAGTATTTACTCCCCATTGGTCTCTAGGACCCTCAAGAAGAATTTTAATTTAAATATCCAATTTAAATTAGACATAAATTATTAAAAGTTTATAGGTTTCTATTTTTGCTGATAAGATGAGAAAGGAAAAAGCCAGTTGAACATCATAGTACTGGAAGAGAAAACACAGAATCTGAAGTACCAATTAGACCTTAAATTAGAAAGAGAAAAGGGGCTACTATGTTGATATTTTTCTGGTTTTAGTTCACTTTCTCCTTTGTTATGTTAGATGAAATTGTGTCAGTCTCAATTTATAGTGACAAGTGCCAATTTTATTCCTTTGTATAATCTGTATTGTAAAATCACATAATACAAAAATAGAGGCTCAGTTTCTATTTTTTTCCCTAAATGGTAATATTAAACTTCCATATTTTGACATTACAGGAATCCAGAAAAGAGAGTTATTTATTTTTTAAAAAAATTTCATTTTTTGAAGTAGATCTTCCCCTATGTATTTTATGTTTCTTAAATGAACAAAGAGATATCTGAGTAGAACTGAAAAGAAAAACAACCAACCAAACCAAACTAAAAAAAAAACTATTCAGAACAACTAACTTCCTAAAATACTATTAAAGAAACGTTTCCAAAATTAGATTATTTTCTCTGAAGACAGTACCTTATCTTCTCAAGACAATTACAATTGAAAATAGTCCACAATATATAGGACATAATTTTACTTCAAATAAACCAGTTAAATTTTTCCCCTGGAGAGTTACTATCAAAAATGGGACCTTGTAAAGGATATTTGGGGTTAGTCAGTCTACCAAAGTATCTTTTTTCTAAGTAAATTCTTGCACTTTTATTCGCAGACCTTGACATCAGAGTACTTAGAAAGTTGCAACTCAGTCCACGTCTCATTTTATTTTTTAATAGAAGCAAGCTTAAATCCTTTGTGTGGCTGAAGACTAAGACAACTTATCAAGGTAGATACTTGTCCAACATTATGGGTTGCATCATTACTTGAATTAAGTTTTGTGAGATGGACTCCATCACATCACAGCTATTAGAGGAACCTCTGAGGCTATGAAATGCCTAGTGTTTAAACAGATAACATCAGCTGAGATTAATCCCAGCCCGACAGGTTTTGGTTAGTGACCAAGGTACATAAGTAAAAGATTTTATTCGATGACATATAGCTCAATATAATTAATGTCTACGTAAGTAAAATTTTTTATTAATATCTACATTTGAAAGGGTGTTTTCACTTACAGAAATGTGATAAAAAACAATAGTTTGAAAGCAGTCAAATATATGCAGTTTGTTCAAAAATGAGAAGATTTTGAGTGGTTCTGTTTGTTCATTTGTTTAATAGATTATTTTGTTTTGTTCTTTCAAAGGTTTAGAGTTCTTAAACTTATCTAGTGGTTATTTTAAAATCTAGCATCAAGGACTATAATTATCTTATGTTCTTTGTGGTTTAAATTGCATCAAGCAAATTCTTTTCCTAGAATCACGGAATCATAGAATATCAGGTTGAAAGGGACCACAGAGATCATCTAGTCCAACCTCTCAGGGTAAAAATACAGTTTAAATGAGATTAGTCAGCACCCTGTCAAGCTGACTCTTAAAATTGACCAATGTAGGGGAATCCATCACTTCCCCTGGGAGATTATTCCAATATCTTTGCCACTTCCCCTGAAAGATTGTTCCAATGTCTGATTGATCTCATGGTAAAAAAAATTCTTCTGAAGTGCAATCAGAATCTCTCCAGAAGCAACTTGTGTCCATTACCCCTCATCTTTTCCATGTGACTCCTTGTGAAAAGGGAGTCTCCATCTTCTTGGTACCCACCCTTTATGTACTGGTACATGGTAATAAGGTTCCTCCTAAGCCTTCTCTTTCCAAGGCTGAACAAGCCCAGTTTTTCTCAGCCTTTTTTTAATGAATCTTTTATGTACCAGCAATTACAATTTATAAACAAACAAACAAACAAAAGATATGTATAACAGTAAAAATCACTCTCACATTTGCTATCAAATAATTTATGTAATTACAAATTTAAGGAGTCGCCACTATAGTTCAATTCAACTATTTTTTTTTCTTTTTTCTTCATTTGTTTATTTCTTTTAACTTTAAGATTATGGAGATTTTAAAAAGTCTGTTTTTAAAAATCTCAAACAGTAAAAGCAAGAAATTAGGCAGGAGGCGGCAAAAAGTCAAATCATTGTAAAAGCGTAAATTATATCCTACTTTAGTTAATATAATCCATGCCAGTCTTCTGGCCTTTTAACTTCCATTTTTAGAGCAATTAGATCCAAAGTTTTTATTCATTTAAAAAGTTAAGATTAATTTCCCTTTTCATTGATATTTTGCTATATCTATACTGGTCAGATATTTGCCTGGTGTCATTGTCTGGGATCTCAGAAGCACACTGCTGTACTAGAAAATTCTAAGACACTGAAGACCCCTGTAAACAGTAAGGGTGTTAGGCACCTATATTTAAAAGACACCTACCCTGTAACCTAGACTTAATATCAATCTCAGAATGAAATCTTGAACAACCACACAATGAATAGCAATGAATGTAGGAATACATGTGAAATTCTGTTCCTTTTGATGTGTTCTGCTAGGGAATCTGACCACCCCAAGCTTCCAGAGACAGTCATAAGATTTCTTGAGGTCCTGTGCTTTTTCTGCTGCACTATCCAATTGTGTTGAGCACCTGATAGAAGTTCAAATGGCATGCCAGTGTGGGCATATTAATAGATCCCTAAATGACTAAGCAGTATAAAGGCACATGAGGTTAACTGTAGATAAATATTAAGTGGTGTGCATGGAGGATGGGATGGGCAGGCCATACAGAAAACCAATCCCTATATACACGTACAGAAAGATGGCCTCCCAGCTGACTGTTTAACTCTGCAGAAAGACCTAGAATTTATGACAGATAGTTGAACAAAATAAAAAATATATTTGTTCAGCAGCAATTAGAAAAGCAACTAAAAAAATTAAAAATTACTAGAAAAATAATATCGAACAGAACTTAGTTATGCTGTATGCAAAACAGAAAACACAGGGATACCACTGCATAAAACTGTGGTAGAGAAGAGCAAAAAGGATTGAAAAAACTATGACTGAAGGGTGGCTACCAAGAAGATGGAGCCTCCCTTTTCACAAGGAGTCACATGGAAAATACAAGGGGTAATGGACAAAGGCTGCTTCTGGGGATATTCCAATTGAACTCCAGAAGAATATTTTTTTACCATAAGATCAGTTAGATATTGTAATAATCAATAGTGGTGGATTAGCCTACATTAGTCAGTTTTAAGAGTCAGCTTGACAGGGTGCTGACTGATCTCATTTAAACTATACTTTTACCTTGAGGGGTTGGACTAGATGATCTTGTGGTCCCTTCAAACCTGGTATTCTATGATTCTATGAGCTATGACTTATATGAAGAATACTGAATAATTTAAAGCTTCTCAGCCTGGGAAAGAGAAAACATAGCAAAAGTATAACAGAGGTCTACAAACTTGTAAGTGGTAAGATGAAAGTGTATATAAGCCATCTGTTCACTACCTTTTCCAATGCAGAAACAGAGGTTACCAAATAAAGGTCCAGGTTCTAAACAAAGAAGGTGGTGTTATTTCATGCAGTGAATTGCAGACCCTTTTATGCTTTGCGAAGGACTTTATGGTGGAGTTAAAGTAAGCTCAGGGAGAAGCTAGACAAATAATTAGAAGACAGATTCATTGTGGGTTTATCAACTAGACAAACTAAACTTTAAGAAACAGAACAGAACAGAAAACAGGTAGAGGCAGAAAGAGCATTAAGAGAAAAGTATCACACAAGTTTGCCTTGGTTTTACACTTTTCTTGAGCATCTATTTATGAACACAGTAGGAAATAAAGCACGGTGGATGGACAGTATGTCTGAACCACATGTTACATTTTAAATGCCATTCTTCCTCTCAGTTCCTTATCTGAATTACAGATGGATTAATTCCTTATGTCTCATTTTAGTGTCACTAACACAATCAGGGTCTTTTTTTGAAGATGAGCATTCTTGCTGAATCCTTGTCTCTGGGCAACAATGCTATTAAGGATGAATTGTGCAATAGAGAGGGAATATTACATTTTTAGTTTGATATAGACTGTATTAGACAATGAAGAATTCTGGACTTCAAATTCTATTACCCAGATCTATATAAAAATCATAGAAACATAGAAAGCACAGCTGACAAGGGACCTGTTACAGAATCTTGCCCATTTACAGTGCCACAGTGAAGAATCATCAACATCTGCCTTATTCCTGGTAGATGTTGTCTAGTATTTCTCAGAATGTGTGTATGGCTGAGATTGCATAATGAATATTTAAAGTTCAACAGAGAAATAAGCCTAAAAGATCCAGAACTCACTTACTCCCCCTACCGGTTAAGGATCAGAATCTGTTCCATTCTTTACTTTGTGATTTTTTAACTCTTTTATTTGCAACTAGTTTCCTAGATGTGGTCCTACCTCCCTTTTTACTTTTTCTCCTTTTCCCGAGTGCAGCCTATGTGCAGTCCTAGAAAAGTAACAAGATATTCAGCCTAGAAATATCAATTTCTGAGTCGGTGCTCTAGATTTTCGGTAAGTACAGCCAGAATCCTTTCCCAGGATTTCTGCTATGGATGAAAAGGATGCAATTATAAATGCATTCTATAAAAATGTGGATCTCACTCATAGGTGGATGTGTTCTAGCTCAGAAACAGTGGTGAGAAACAAGAACATGTTACCTAGAGAAATTGTGAATGCCCAATCTTTGGAAGTATTTAAAATCTGGACTGGACTTTGAACTATATGATTTAGAAGATGTTTGTTCACACTGCAAAGGGCACTGGTAGTAGGTGAACATTAAAAGTCTCTTCCAATCCAAACCATTCTGTGACGCCATGATTTTGTGTTTCCATGCTGTGGTCTGACTATGGCATTCATAATTAACTGACACAGGTGAGCCATGACATCAGCGATACAGTCAGTGTTCATAGATCATACTGAAGAATTTAATCTTAAAAAGAGCTAAATAGGGGATGTTTCTTAGGGTAGAAAAAAGGTTAGTGCACTGGCAAGTTAGAAGACTAAAGTTGGTATAGGAAATGAAGAGCTAAATAGCTGTAACATCTAGACAGAGGGAAATAATAAGAAAAAACTTGAGGCCAGGTTGTAGAGTTGTATAAAATATTATATGTCCACTGATCATAAATAAAGAGGTACTTTTGTGAACTCCTTGTTCCAAAATTGAGACTGCTACAGGTACGTAAGTTGGTTAGTGAAAGCTAGATTCAATATTTTTGTATGTTACTAAGTGGCTTCTGGGTAAACATAACATAAACCTGATCAAGGAATAGAAAATATTTTTAGCAAGCATTTTTTTCAGATTAAGAGTTTGTCAGTTCACCACACTTCTGTACACATTTCCCATTAATACAGGACTTGCTGAACATGGATAGAGAAAGAGTTTCAACAGGTTATTTCTTACGCTTCTTTATGTGAATTTTTCATTATTTTATTGAGCAGTAAATTCTGACTACACATTCAGCTATAATGTTCAGAACTTGAAACCCACATTCTATTGCATTGTACAAGTAAACTCCAGAGGAGCAAGAAAAACAAATCTCTGAATAACAACAATTTCTTTCCACGAAGTAACTCTGTGTGGGTGAATTTTTCACAGAGTTTCATTAAAGTCAGTCAGTAGTCCACCTCTGAAGAAAAAAATAAAAAAAGATTCCAAAGAGAAAAACTCTACGATTTGAGCCAACATTTTCATCAGTTTGTCCATGGACTGTTCATGAAGTAAAGAGATAAGAATCTTATAGTGGAATTTATGTATATTTTTTGAATAACGAGTGTAGTTATGGCTGTCATCTGCTTGTGAATATGTCAAGATAAGAGGCAAATGTTGATAATACATTAAGGTCAGCTTTAATAAATGTTGAAGACTACTGGGTTATTTAACTCTTCCAAAAGACTTTTTCATGTAACTCAAAAAAGAAGAAATAAAGTACAACTGATTTATAATTTCAAATAGCTTAAGAATAGTGGAAATATTTTTCAGTGAATTAATTATCATTCTGTAATGCAGACTCACCATCAGTCTGTTCATTCTTTCCTAGCAGAATAATTACTATGAAGTTCATAGATGGCTATAAACTCTTCAGAAGGGATAGGCAAGGAAGGAGAGGTGATAGGGTAGACCTGTATGTTACATTTGGCTGTCTAGATCTTGATGACGGTGATAATAAGTTTGAGTGTTCATGGGTGAGAATCAGGGCAAAGGCCAACAAGACCAGTATCATGGTGGGAATATGTTATATACTACCTAACTAGGAGCAAGAAGCAGACAAAACGTCCTACAAGCGGCTGAGAGAAGTCGCACAAACGTTAGCCTTTGTTCTTGTGGGGGACTTCAACTTACCAGATGTCTGCTGAAAATACAATACAGCAGAGAGGAAACAAACCAGGAGGTTCCTGGAGTGTGTGAAAGATAACTTCCTGAGACAGTTGGTGAGTGAAGCAACTAGGAAATGTTCCCTACTGCACCTGTTGTTTGTGAACAGAGAAGGACTTGTGGGTGATGGGATGGTTGGAGACCATCTTGGGCACAACAATCATGAAATGATAGACTTTTCAATTCATTGGGTAATTCAATATTTATATTACAGAGGAACAATGATTCCATAGCCATCTAACACATTCAGCTAGAGATCTGACATTCAATATTTCCCTGAAAAAAATTTACTTCTAGAACACAATTGTTTTATACAAAGTGAAGCAGCTTCAACAAGATAGATATTGTCTGTCCTAAACTCTTATGTCATTTCCTGGTTAGAATCTTCAGAGTTTGTGTACTCTTACTCTAGTTAAATTCTTACTAGTCTTGAAATTATTTTCATTCAATCATGAAATTTTAATTACATTCTCATCAGCTCTTCAATCATCTGTGTTAGGAAGTTGTCATCAATATACTCCAGAAAATCACTGAGTTGTGTGTGCCCTGTTTGTTGCCCTTCCAGAAGATATGGTGGTGGTTCAAGTCTTTAATGAGGACTAGGATATGTGAACCTAATGACCAACTGGCTGAAGAAGACCTTGGCTATTTCTTACTCCTGATTATGCAGTCTCTAGCAGACACCCACCACAGCATTACTCATGCTGATTTTCCCACTTATCCTGACTCATAACCTCTGAGTTGGCTCCTTATTTTTCTTTGGACAGAGCTCCATGAATTTCCACTGTCTTCTCACATAAAAGACAGCTCCCTCTCTTCCCAGGCTGTACTTCCAAAAGAGCCTGTATCTCTCCACTGCAGCACCCCAATAGTGTGAGCGATCCCATCATGTCTCTGTGATCTCAGTGAGACCATAACCCTGCAACTTCATGCAGATTTCTAATTTTCCCCTCTCCACCTCTACTCTGCATGTGTAAGTACATGAGCACTTTAGAGAGTTACCATGTCATGCTGATTTCACAGAGAAGGTATGAGAGCTTCTCCCATTATGCTTTCCTATAGATACTTCTTCATTTGGGCACATACACTTGAGATTAGTCCCCTTCAAGCCTCTTTTATTGAATAGGAGATCTCTGTTGTCCGCATCACCCTGTACCCTTTGTTTGTCAACTTGATCCACCACTTCCTTAGTTGATTTTGCATCACCATCCTACACCTAGTTTGTTTCTAGTTTAAAGCCTTCCTTGCCAGCCTGCTGGCAATTTTTTCCCCTACTTGAATAGGTGGATCCTGTCTCTTCCTAGAAGTCCTCAATCTTCAAAGGTTTTCCCAAGGTAGTGAAAATCAAATCTCTTTTGTCAACACTAGCTGTGCAAATAGTTACTGACCCAGAGGGTATGTCTACTCCTACTGAAGCCCTTCACCTGCAATATCAGGCTCAAGGGGAAAATCATCCTTTATGCTTGTCCCCAGAGCCATGTAGCTTGATATGCTCAAGGTCTTTTCTGGTACTATCATTGGTGCCCACATGGAAGAGTCACGTAGAGTAACAGACCAAGGGCAAGACAAGTTTCTGCAGCCTCCTCACAGTGTCCTGGGTTTAAGACTCTGGCAAGTAGCAAACATCCTAGAAAGCAGGTCAAATCAGCAGGTACAGACCTCCATCTCCTGCAGCAGGGAATCTCTCACTACTGTCACTCACCACTTCCTTCTAATGCCGCTATGTGGTTGAAGCTCAGCTGATTCAAATGCTTTGTTGGACACAGCTCCCAGACCGTCGTGTGAAACCAAGGAAATGAACCTCATTTGTAGATGCAGAGCTCCGAAGTGAAGCATATTGCATTATAGAGTGGGAAAATCGATAGGTTTTTTTCATAAACAATGATTGGTCTAACTTAAAAATCTCTTGCCTATTCAGATTTAGGAAACAGTGTATCATATGTGGTTGCAGCTTATGTCTTACACCTCTTGTTCCACTAATTTTCCCCTGGTTAGTTTAGACTCCCCCGCTTTTGCTCTTGAGCACCTTATTTACAGAATTACATTTTTCTCAACACATTGATAAGTAATATAGAAACCTAACATCAAAGTAATTAGACATTGCAAAGTTGAACCTTAGAACTTCCTGCTTGCAGTTTTATGGCTTAATATGTAGCATTAATCAGACATGTTATTAAATTAATTTGCAACCATCAGCAATATAATTTTCAATCAACTATCTTTTTGCACTTAGCATAAATTGCAGGGTTTAAGTAGTAGGGGGCTACAGGGGTGACCTGTGTGGGAGGAGACTGTGAACTGCCAAATGACAGTCACATCCCACCCAGACAGGTCTGAAACAATTGTGAGTATCTCATCATACACCAAAATTTCAAACCATCAGAGAAGCACACAGCACTCCTACTCAGACATATTTGAGAGACAAATTCCACTAGTGGCTGGAGACACACTGCACACTTCTGGAGGTGCTGCTGGAGAGACACTCAAGGAGGAGACAGCTGAAGACAAAAGGGTCACATACATCCTATAAGGGACTAGGTCTGTGGATGACCATGCTGAGGTAAGGACACTCCTAAGGGATGTCCAGAGGAGGGCCACGAAGATGATCAGAAGGTTGGAGCACCTCTCCTCTGAAGACAGGCTGAGAGAGTTGGGATTGTTCAGTCTTGAGAAGACAAGGCTCCCGGGAGACCTTATAGCAGCCTTCCAGTACCTGAAGAGGGCCTACAAGCTAGAGAGGGGCTTTTTACAAAGGCATGTATTGATAGGACAAAGGGTAACAGTTTCAAACTGCTTTCGGAGGGTAGATTTAGATTGGACATTAGGAAGAAATTTTTCACTATGAGGGCGGTGAGGCACTGGAATAGGGTGCCCAGAGAAGCTATGGATGGCCCCTCCATGGAAGTGTTCAAGGCCAGGTCATTATGAGCAACCTTATCTAGTCGAAGGTGTCCCTGCCCTTGGAAATGGGGTTGGAAGTAGGTGATCTTTAAGGGTCCTTCTAACCCAAACCACTGTGTGTTTTTGTGGTTCTGTGATGACTGTGGTCATGGGCAACTCACATCATGGCAGGGACACCCCTGAGGGACAGCAGTAGAGAGCAGCAGAGGAAAACTTGCAGATGTAAAAATATAAAAAGAAAGAAAAGGAAAGAAGGAACTTTCAGAAGTCATTAAAAACAATTCCCAGCCTTCTATGCTAGTCAACACCTCACTGAAGGAATTAGGAATTAGTGAACGTAACTCACGGTGAAAATAAGAGAAATTGAGACTAGGGAGAGGACGAGTGTGTGGCTTAATAAGAGTCTGAATGAGGAGAAGGAAAAGGGTTTTATGCCATTCTTTAATTGCTTTTATTTTCTTTTTTCTCAGTAATAAAATCTATTCACATGAGCAGAAGCTTGTGTGAATTGCAATAAATTAAATTAAGTAATAATTTCCCAATTCAAGAATACTTTGCCTTCAGCAATATTACATGCAAAAAAAGATTTCACAGAACTCTTTCATGGAGCACCTCTATGATTTTTGAAACACTGTGATGAAATAGTGAACTGTAACCCATGCCAGAATAATTTGCATTCTTTTTGGAAAAAAGTAATCTCTCTATTAAACCTTTGGATGTCTGTAAAGTTCAGAATCAAATATTGATAAATAAAGGTGAAATTTAATCTGTGTTATGCAACTCAAATTCTCCTACAAGCTTCATCAGAAGAATAATTTTTTTCATTGATTTGATCTAAGCTGCAAGACAAAATTATTTCACTTCCCATTAGGTAGTTACTAGTTATTAAAAGACCATTTGGACGTACATGGCAAAAGTAAAAAAATATTTTTGCCTGATTTTTCCTCCTTTCCTCTTCTTCTTCTTCTTCTTCTCCTTTTTTTCCCCTCTTTTATTCCACTATCAAAGATTCAAAACAGACATTGCATTGGCTTGCTCAAAAATAAATGTTATGGTACTTATAAGAATTCAGAACTTCTAGATTCAATCCCAAGTACTCTGTCGAGCTACCTCTTCCTCAGGTAACTCATTTTTCTCATTATTTTACAGGTCTTGAAGTGCATAGACAAAACAAGCCTATTTGGAAAATTTGTGTCCTCCATGTGATTGTGTATTTCTCTTTGTTGCATTATTTTCATTCATACCTTTTGAGCATTTATCATGATATTAAAAATATTTGAACGATCTAAGCATATGAATCAATTACATAAATTGTAGCAGCAAAATATTAAAAGTTACCTTCTAAGTATCCAGGAATACAAAAAGCTTAATTACTCAAACTATTATAAATATCTTCCCAAAAATGTTTTAAACATGTATGATCCTTAGGAAACAAAAGTGATTGCAAAAAGATAAACTATGTGGCAACCTGTAATTTTTTTTTTCAGGAGTACTGTCTGATCACTAGAGCCAAACTTAAACACTGTGTAGTCTGATTTTGGATGGAAAAAACAATTGTGACATATACCTGAAAAGTCTGTTTTGTGCACTAGTTTTATTTATACATGTTGTAAATTCAGTAAGTTTCACTGACTTGAAACTAAATTACCACTTTATTATAAAAATTACCACAATCCTCATTGGCACTTGAGGTTATTTGTAAGACAATTTTGAATTATAATGATTTTATTAAAATCTCTATTGAAATATATTTTTCAAAGGAAGTACAAGTGTGATATCTGTCAAATTAAAATATCATACAATGAAATTCAACAAAATATGTGTGGGTGGGTGGGGGGTTGTTTTAGTTTGGGTTTTTTTGTTTCTTTTGGTTTTTTTTTGTTTTGGGGTCATTGTTTTTTTTTCATTATGCCCTGTATATCATTTGATTTCTTCTGTCTAGTGACAGATGATAGGACAAGATAAAATGGCCTAAAGTTGCTCCAGTGGAGGTATAGGTTGGACATTACAATAAACTATTCTACTAAAAGCGTGATTAAACATTGGAATTAGCTTCCCATGGAGGTGGTTGAATCACCATCCCTGGAGGTGCTCAAAAGACTCAGTGACATGGTACTAAGAGACATGGTTTAGCTCCAGATTTGGCAGTGTATGGTTGGACTTGATGATCTTAAGGGTCTTTTCCAACCAAACGATTATATGATTCTCTGATGTTAGGATCTTCATTAGGACTTAATTTAGTGTGCTACATTCACCATTCTCTTTTAAATCAAGCTATATCTCTTTATGGTATATCCTTGTATACTCTGGAGACTCAGAAAGCTATAGAGTATCTGGAGATATATAAGACAACAGAACCTTTCCAGTCCTCACAGAAGTACAGTAAAGCACATGAAAGTACTTACAGTTTTACCATATTCCATATTCCAGCTTTGTTCAGAATGTATTCATACCAGTTGTTCTCAGAATGATGGTTGAAAAGACGACATTCAGGAAAGAAGAGGAACCTAAGTGGTCACTAAATACAACTTTTTGTTGAGGAATGAAAGAAGAAAAAAAAATCCTTTCAATATTTACAACGGCACTACTTTTCTTCTAGTAGACATATAGAGAATGTGATCTTTATTTTCAGCCAGTTGCAACAGAATATGACTGGGTTAAAAAACTATGGGTGTAATTGCAGGTTCATGAGTGAAAAATTAGATGAGTAAGGTCAGTTTCCTCTTTCCCATCTCCTCCACTCCAATACAAAACAAACTGAGCTGAGGAGCACATGATGGTCTTGATAATGCTCCAGTAATATGGGCAAATCTATAATAAACCTTTGAAAGGAGGCTTGAACAAGTCAGCTAATACCAAACATCTCTTGGTTCATCATTGCACAGCTGAACAGTTTCACTTTGGGTGGGAGAGTTTATTCATCCTGAGGATTATTGTAGGTAGAAGACTGGAGTAGCTTATGAGGGCAAGAAGAAATGTTTGCCTTTTTCCTGTTCTTAGGGACTTCTCTGTCACGAAATCTCACCAAAATGGCTACACATACACAAATAACAAACTCAGACAAGCTTTAATCTGCAACTGAAGTTAAGCAGACAAAACTTCATTCACCAAAACAACATCTCACTGACATTCAACAAATACAGGTTCGATATGCTCGTTGGGAATATTACCAGACACAGCTGAGTTAAGAATTCTTAAGTTTTTGGCCAGACAATCCAAAATGTGCACTCACTCACTCACCTAAAAAGGGAGGGATCTCAATCTCGAGAAGTTACTTTAAGTGGTGTCCCAACTAAAGGAGAGGGTCTTTGACTGCAGATCCACTGCTCTGAGAAGGATCGACTCAGATGAGTACTCTGACGGGGCTGCATTTATACCTTGGTCAAATCTGATCTGTGGTCAATACATGGTTGTGTCAGCCCCCTATTGGCTGAGGACCTCAACTTTCTTGCCTTTGACCCCCACTGTATGGACCAGACCTGAGCTGTGAGGGGGGAGACAGTCCTGGTGCCACCAGGGCCGAAAACTTTAGCACTGCTTTTGTTGGGTCTTTCTCAGGTCTTTAGTAGGGTGGGTGCATCTGCCACATTCTCCCAGTCTCCACCACCTTTCAAATAGGATAGAGGGTGACCTTGCAAAGATATCAGCCAGTTTTCTCAGCACCTTTGCCTGTCAGATCCATGAATCCGAAAAATATCTCCTTAGAGTGCAGTTTCTTACAAAATTAGAATTAATCTAGAAAAGTAGATTAACATTATAACAAAGTAACAATAAGAATCGCAGCCAAGACTAGAAATACTGGTTTCTTTCCTCTTTATCCAGTTTTCTCAATGTCATCAAGAATCACATCATAGTATTCATGTGGCTAATTCGATGTCTGTGGCTGGTTTTTTCTTCCTTTCTCATATTTTTCACATACTGTAAAGGATCTTCCTGCTAGTTTGATTGTCCTGTGAGCATTGCCTTATTTACTTCGCGTAGAAATAATTCTGTTAGCTCAGGTGAACTATGCAAAATGTTTATGGCAAACGGATGATTTTCTAAACAAGACTGGGAGAAAAGAGAGTAGAGACTCACAATATTGCCAAAAGTAGTAGTCACTCCCTGAGTGCTGTAATCACAGAATCACAGAATCACAGA
>NW_010176756.1:72627-77317 GCF_000695765.1 Mesitornis unicolor | reverse complement strand
ATCCCTAACGTTCTGTGATTCTGTGAATAAGTAGATGAAGAAAAAAAAATCAGTAAAAGTCTGGTGTAATGTGGCTTAACTTACTGTTTCACAGAGGAGGCTGTGATTTTCTACCAAACTGAACTCCTGGATTTTATTTGCAACTTCTGTCTTGGCAATATCATCTTCTGTACTTACATTTTTTGCTTTTGAATTAGAGAGTTACCGTGAAATAATTATATTAGATTGTAGATAACTGACATGTGCAATTCAAATAGTTATCTGTAAGATGTGTAGGTTGTGAGTTTCTGCTGTATTTAAATGATGTGGTGGTAGCAAAGCAGTGAAATTCTAAAATCAGAAGGTACATAAATGATCAGCAAAATACTTGGCTTGCTTGGGCTTTATCTTTAACATTCATAATACGAAGAAGAATAAATTAGCACCTGGTTTCTCTTCAAGAAATCTGATTCTAGAATGAAAAAACGTAACAGTCTGAAAAGATTTCTGCAGGATTTTGTAGTATTATTTCTGTAAAGAGAGGTCATATGAATGAACACACAACATAATTGCTGCACCTAGAGGTATTTTTGTTGTGCCTGTGTATCATAGGCAAAGTCAGCTGCACTCTGCTCTGTTTCAAATTCAGTAGTTTGATGTTCTGCATAACTGACCAGTCTGACCTTCATTGGGTTCCAATGCTACTTCTACACTGGTTAAGAACTGTTAATGCTCAGTAAGACCCAAAGCTAGAAATAGCAGATAACAAATCTCTTGCTCACATCTTTAGATCTTAAAATTGTAACTTACAGCCCTTCTACTATTTGCCTCTTCTTCCAAAGTCAGTAGAAGTCAAACCCATGCATGGAGAAGCTGCCTCTGAAAATATCATTAATATCTTATCTATTTCTTTTTAATTTGGAGAACTCTGCTTCTTGCTGTGTGGTCACAACTGACTTTACCCAATGAAGTAATTTTATTCTTTGTGAGGACAGTAATTCTTTAGAAAAATCTGTGATACCCCATCTAGAAGATTAAATGAAACAGGATCGCCTCGCAGAAATTTGGGAGTGTTCTTATAATTGTTTTCCTTTGTGAGTTTCTGATGTACTTTCTGAAACTTACTAAGCTGTTGCTGGTTTGTTTGAAAACAACAGAAACAAAAGTCTGTGTACCACATACCATACAACTGCAATTAAAATACAATTGGAGTGTACAAGCAAATCAAGTTGTCACATAACAAATTTTATTTAATTGCAGTTTTATTATCTGTAATAATCTGGAGGGGACATTATGTCGTCTTCATTCTGCGTACCCATCTGTGCATTCCACAGCTAAAATTGGCCAGGGTGTTGTTACATGCAAAAAAACCCTAATATCCCTACTGAAATGTAAAAATCTGCTCTCCAGATAAAAGAAGACATTATTGGGAATCCAGGATGATGGTCAACTCCCAGATTGAACCATGCCCCAACTATTTCAGTGTATTTAAAACTTGCTTTGTAATATGTTATTTTAGACAGTCTCACTAATATAAATCATTCCTATGTCAG
Organism: Mesitornis unicolor; assembly: GCF_000695765.1. Classification (NCBI taxonomy): domain Eukaryota; kingdom Metazoa; phylum Chordata; class Aves; order Mesitornithiformes; family Mesitornithidae; genus Mesitornis; species Mesitornis unicolor. The sequence continues at coordinate 75,785 of NW_010176756.1, read as the reverse complement.
CATGTTTTTAATTAGTCTGTTCTTTTTTTTCTAAACAAAATGTCAACCAGCATCTCTTACCTGTATTATTTTCTGGTAAAGTCACTTTCAGTGTATTCAGTCCCTGTGAAATATTTCTGTGCAAACCTATTCTCCCATGTTGAACAAACTTACATCAAAGAAATGATAATTTATAAAATTAAGATTGATGCAGGCCAACACAACATGGACACTTTTATGTCATTCAGAGAAGAGACGTATCAGAGGACCAATTTGGGTAAGCAGGGAAGCCATGGCAGAGCTGAAACGCAAAAAGGCGATATACAGGAGGTGGAAGCAGGGATGAGCTGCAAAGGCAGAGCGTAACAACATTCCTTGGGCTTGTAGGGATGGTGTCAGAAAAGCCTAAACTCAGACGGAGTTGAGGCTTTCAAGGGATGTCACAGGTAACAAGGCGAGCTTCTGCCTCTACATTAATAGTAAAAGAAAAGACTGAGAACAAAAATGTGGGCTTGTTGCTGAATGGGGCAAGTGATTTAGCGACAGCAGACAGAGGTGTGGCAGAAGTCCTCACTGCCTTCTTTTGCTCAGTCTTCACCAGGAAGGTCTCCCAGGCCTCTGTGCTTAGCAGAGTGGTTCAAGGAGAAAAACTGCCAGCTGTGAAGGAGGATTAAGTCGGGTTGCTTGAGAGAACTCGGCCCAGACAAGGCCATGGGGACAGATGGGCTGCATCCAAGCACGCTGAGGGAACTAACTGATGTCCTTTAAAAGGCCACTTTCCAACATCATTGAAAGGTCACAGAGGCCAGGAAAGGTCCCCAGTGATTGGAGGAAAGCAAATCACAGAATGTTAGCAGTTGGAAGGGACCTCGAAAGATCATCCAGTCCAACCCCCCTGCCAGAGTAGGATCACCCGGAGCAGGTCACACAGGAACACGTCCAGGCAGGGTTTGAATGTCTCCAGAGAAGGAGACTCCACAACCTCTCTGGGCAGCCTGGTCCAGTGCTCTGTCACCCTCACAGTAAAAAAGTTTTTCCTCATGTTCAGATTGAGCCTCCTATGCTCCAGCTTGCACCCATTGCCCCTTGTCCTGTCATTGTCTGTCACTGAGAAGAGCCTGGCTCCTTCCTCCTGACACTCGGCCTTTACAAATTTATAAACATGAATGAGGTCACCCCTCAGTCTCCTCTTCTCCAAGCTAGAGAGACCCAGCTCCCTCAGCTGCTCCTCATAAAGGAGATGTTCCATATTGCACCCAACGTCAGAAAGGACCCAAAGAACAATCTTCTCATATGAAAGATGCTTCAGTCCCTTAAGCTTCTACATGGCCTTTTGTTGGACTCATTACAGCCACTCCATACCTTTCTGATCCTGGAATGAGAAATCAAACTTCTATGTATCTGGATCATAACAAAGCAAGAAGCAATGGCTGGTCTGAATTTGCTAAGAGCAAATTATAACAAACCAAATCAGCTTTCTTCTGTGACAGAATTACAAGTTTTGTGGCCATGGAGAAACAGTAGCTGTCATTCAGATTTGCCTGAAGTTTTCATACATTCTTATGTGCCGTTCTCATGTGCCATTCTCATTAGCAAAGTAGGGCAATGTCGCTTTAATTAAGATTCTATTGGATGGGTGAAAACTGCTTGGAAGAACCCATGCAAAGAGTAGTTTAGTGGTTCAACTTTAAACTGGAAGTGTGTATTCTTGAGAATTCCACATAAATCCATGCTAAATCTGATACTATGCAGTATTTTCATTTAAGAAGTAAAACGTTAAATTCCCAAATGGCACCAAGGTGCATTAAGCACATTGAATGTAAGCACATTGAAAACTGAAACAGAAATCAGAATGGTGTTAACACATATGAGAAATGGTTGAGGAAAAAATAGGTGGTTAGGTAAGGACAAATGGACAGCTCTATGCATTTGGCAAGACCAATCAACATAGGAACACAGAATATAAATGTCTGTCTAGCATTTTCGTTAAGGACTGTTAAAAGGTTGTAGTAGATGATAAAGCTGAACATGTGATTCAATAGTGTCATGCTTTCAAAAAAACCCCATCATACTAGATTGCATAGCAGGAGATGGCTATTTATACAACACAAAATATCACTCGTGCCTCTTGGTCCAGATAAAGCTTCAGTAGCGGTAGTATTATACCTCGAGACCTATTTTCAGTTATTATTTTTAAGTAACTTTTTTTTGGCAAGGATTACTTTAGAAATGGTCTCCAGGCACGTGGACATGTTCTAAATTTAAAACACCCTCCACAAAGTAGATACAAAAAGCAAAGTGTTCTTAGCGGAATAGAAAAGGTTGTTTTCATTTTAGCAGGATCAAAAACTCAAAGCATCTCTGTGTCTTCACAAATGCTTAAGGCTGTTCCTTTCCATCTGCTAGAAGCTCAGCTTCCATTCTCTCACTTTTGTAATGAAATACAAATTTATGGCCATCCAGGATAGAATTCTGTTGCAATTAAAGTGGAAAATTTTGGCATGCCACGTCTGTTATCACAGAGTAGTTTTCTGACTTTAGAGCCATAAGTTGGATCCTGCTGAGTTGCCAGAACCTCCTGAGAATGACTGAAGGGCCCTTAAGTAAGGAATTTGTCTCCTTGCTTTACTTTTGTTCCTGAAACCTTGTCTCTCAGCTCAGACAACAGTAAAACTTAGAAATTGTAATTTTGAAAATATTCTTCATTGTAAGACAAACTGTAGTTCCAACTAAAGAGAGCAAACCACAAGGGGAAGTTCATAAGTATTCTTCAGGAGTCTGTTAATCAATTAAACTCCAGTTAGGATGATGGTGTGTGAATAGGGAGCTTTGAAATCCCTTCCATGTATTATTTCATCAGTTTCAGCTGAAAAATTAGCACACAAATAAGAACTTTTTAAAAAAAATCCTCTTTTACTTCTTCTCAACTTCTAGTCCTGTGTCATTTCAATAACTTTGCATTATGCGTTGCTGAAGTTAACGTTTTGAGTTAATCTGCTCATCCAGAGAGTGCAGGCTACTTGGGCTTTCTTTTCTAATACCCTGAATGGAGGATACTGGTAGTAGGCTGCTTGATGCTTGTGAAGAAAAGAAAATGACTGTTCTGTGAAGAGTAAGATCTGATTTGTCAGCCCAAACAGCAGAGTAATGGCAGTGAGATCCATACTGTACATCCCCGC
>NW_010176756.1:67510-72596 GCF_000695765.1 Mesitornis unicolor | reverse complement strand
AGTCTTTTTGGGAAATGCCGATATTATTTGAAACTAGCCACTTTTTTCCACACCAGAGGGAATGCTGAACCTCAGGCTGCCAGGAGTGTATTTTTTAGATCAATTAGCAGCTTTTCAGGTGCAGAGTTCAATCAGCTTCTTGTGCAGGGCATACTTGATAAGATAGCACTGACAGATAAAGTTAAGGCTTCTCCCTGGCAGCTCACCCTGGAATGACATACACTGGCATTGATACGGCTCCCAGGAACTGCGGATGGCGTGCTGCATAACTAACCTGTCATATGCTGTGCTGTGAGCTCATGTGTCAACAGTCTGCAAACTATGTTGTAGCATTGGAAGCAAGTTAAAATACCAGGCAGCTACACGATACGACATTTACCACCTGTCCGTTCCAACAGGAAAAGTGTCACTTCATCTTACAACCGGTGCTTCATTTGTAAGAACAAATTCAGTGGTAGGTAGGTAGGTAGGTAATGTTTGCAATGTGCTATTGGGCTGATTCTGCTTTGTAGGAAAAAAAGAATTTAAAAGCTGAAGTGCAGTGATATCCTACTGTATTTCAAAATAGGCTGCAAAACTTGGTTCAACAGATGCGCCTTTCCTAACCTTGTCCAAAATTCTCTTTTATATCTACACTATTTAAGAGATGCATGCCTTCTTTCCTTTTGGAAAACCAAATGGCATAATTGTAATGGCATACTATGTGCACACAAGTTTTTAATTCACATCTCATATTTTCAGTGTTTATGATTTGTATACTGCATATCTGTTTCTGTAAAATAAATTCATTGTTTATCAATAATAAATACATAGCAGCAAGTTCGTACCTCTAGCTAGTTTGAAGTATTAGTTATGATGTAGGTAAGTATGAAAAATAATTTTCAAAGAGATGACATCTTTTATTAAAGTTTTCTGATTTTCAAATACAGTGCATTGCATTAGTGCCTGCATTAAAGCATTGTTCATTGCTAATTTAAAACATGGTTGTTAGTACCATATTTCTTGTCTTCTGACACCTCTTCAAAATCCTGCTTTTAATTTTTGCATATTTATAAAAAAACCCTAAATTTTACTGTTTTCAATAATAGAGCGTTTCAAAATCAGTGTAATCTGCCACAAACTGCCTGGGCAGGTGGCTGAGAAGGACTTAACCTTCGTTAGGCTCTAGCTGCAGATCAGTTGTTATTTTGGATCAAGCTAAAATACTTTAATACAACAGCGGTCCCTTTCTCACGAAAAAAGTGTTATAGTCAAGGTTTTATTGTGGCAGTGTCAGGTTTCTGTAGTTATGTGCTTCCAGGATTTTGTCTTTGGAATTCTTACAGTATTGACTATAATTACAGGAAACGTGAAGAGGAAAGTAAGAGGAAAGAAGCCAAGCTACAGAAAGGGGTGCAGAATGGGGAACAAAACAGGTTCCGAGTACAACCGAATCCTGCAAATCGAGAGAAGACTGCCAGCACCTCGCAGTTCCCTAATAAACCGACAGATACACAGAGTAAGAGACCTCTGTCCCTCAGCACTTCACAAATTCAACCAGGGAGAAACAGTAGAGGTTCACCTAAAGCTTGCCACAGCAAAGCGACACCAAAGGAGAGCTGCCTATCAGCAGAGCCTCAGAGTGAAGGTGATAAAACCAGGCGAGGTTTGTAATCTTTTTTGTTGTCCTGATTGTCCTTTTTGTCCATGTATGGGCATGTTTTTAAATGGGACCTGTTGTATCTTTCTGTCATATCTTATTCTTTTATTATTTAAGCAATCCATATAGGATAGAGTTAGATATACATTCTTTTACTGTGTATGCTCTGTCAGAAATAGTCAAAAATACCAGTGTCTGTAAAAATATCTAAAATATGTGAGAACAGGGTGCTGGGAGTTGTTCTATTAGTTGCACTGTTTGAAGAAAGTGAGATTAAAGATATTTGGCATTTCTGTGGGACACTTGAAGACTGTCAATGAAGAAATTGTAACTCTTGTTTTTAAGCAAGGTTAAAATGAGGTTAAAATTGTTCTAAGCAAAATCTCTTGCATACAGAGGGAGCTGTTCAGTCCGCTTCACTCTCCATCACAGGGTTCTCCTGTGATTTGTCCCTGAAGTCCTCTTGTTGAGGACCCTCTAGGAGGTTTTTTGAGAAGTGAGACTGTTTTCAGAAGTTGTACTATGGAACAGTGTGTCAAAGCTACTTCTGTTACTTTTCTTGCCCTGCTGCACTCTTTTACTCTATCTCCAAATGCATCATCAGTTTATCATCAGTTCTTTACCGATCCTGTATTAGTTTTGCGAGATACACATTTTAATAACATTTCAGTCGGTTCTGACTTCAGCCCACTGCAGGAGCCCTTGGCTCAAATCTTTCAAATCCAGTCATGTTAAAGCATCTTCGTTATCATTAGAAGGAAGAAGTTGGATAAGTAGTTTATTTAAGGTCAGTTGCAAGAACTCCTTCTCAGGTGTAAAATTGCTGCCAATTCCTCTGGAAGTTCTGCTAATCAGAATATTATAATATCCAAAAGAAAAGAGCTGTTCCTACTGAATCTTTTAACCTAGATTTCTTTAGCTTTTATGTGGAAATGTCTTGGTAAACAGAACACTTGACTATATCAGCATAGTAAAAGCAGACATATGTATCTTAGCTTAACATATACTAGGATAGCTAGGTAATGATAAACAGAGGCATTAAAAATTCAAGCAAGTATGGAAAAAAGGGAAATGAGAAATAAAGATGTGCGGAGGATTACAACAGTGAAGGGGAGAGAAGAGAAGGACAAAGACACTATAAAAGAGGAACAAGCAGCCTTTTCTTTTGCTGACTCCAGTAGCCCTCCTTAGCTGTAATCTTCCACTGGTTATGACAATGGAAACTGCATTGCATCAGTCAGACTCCCACTGCTTCTTGGAACAAGGATAATGGTTTTGCACTGAGAGAGTGACCCAAGGAAGCAGGCAGTAGGTAGTCCGTGGGCAATAGAGCCAAACTGACTGCGGAGATCAGGACTGAATTGGCCCAGTTTTCTGCAGAGGAGTCTAATATTGATACTTGTATCTGAAAAATTGCATTCACGTTCAGTTGTTTACACTACCCCTCCCAGTAACCTATTCAAACAGCAGCAAATGCCAGCAAAGCGTAGCTTCTTGGGCTTTTGACTGAAGGCTTCCCTGAAGTTGGAGATTTCCTGATGTAGCTATGCCGGAATAATTTTACCATGTTGATGGTTCTACAAGTAAAATTTTAAAATCATATAGGCTATTGCCTGGAGATTTTTTGCTTTTCAATATATCTTTAAATGCAGAAGATAATTTTTGCAAAATCATTTTAATTTTAAATAGAAAATTCTTTGCTGTTGTTTACTGTCTTTCTTCACCATGAGTGTTGAATGTGGAGAGAACAAAACTCTTTACTCAAGGTTCTCCTGAAAATGCGTAACGTGTCTACTTCTACAGCGAGACCAGTTGAGCTTCAGCGATTGTAAAGAAAGCCCCCTCTTGCCCAACCCAAAAAGCCTGTGTTTGAAAGAAAGTGCCATGCCATTTTTAGACGTGCGTTCTCTTTTTGTTACTGAAATGATGCCAAGAAAGTTGAAGCAGCAAGGATCAAATCATGAAGTTCTTTAATCAGTTCTCATTGGGTCTTTTAATCAGTCCTATTATCATCACAACTTTAATGGGCTTTGTTGGATGCTCTGTTGGAATTAAATATAAATTTAGAGCCTCTGAAAACTGTGATTTTAGTTGCTGGGTCTTTTCTGATCTGTTCTCTACAGAGAAATCCTCTTTCCCATATATGTTATCTCGTTTGCCTTAACTGTAATACAGTCAGGTTCCCTTCTGTGCTCTGTACTTGTCATTGCTTGGTCTTCCTACCTAAGAAAGTTTATTTTCACCTCAAAAGATGAGCTAGAATGCTTAAGTTATATTTTTTTCTGTTCCCCAGTTGTTCAGATCAGGAAGTTTTGCACATACTACTGAAGTGTCTTATAGTTGAAGTAAAAAAGTGTTCTACATGCTGTACTTGCAACCCAGGTATCAGATTTTGGTGAGTTCAAAGTGACAAAGCCTCTTTTAAAAAGCTGTGCTCTTTTTCCTTGTTGAGAGATCAAAATAGTGTTGTGACAGTGCTGGAGATTTCATACATTTGAACTCGCTTCATACATTTGTCAGCCTTATACTGTTTTTATTGATGGCACTGGTAATTTTTGACTTGGCTTTGTTGGGACTGGGATTATGCCCATAGAAATCTTGGCATCAGAAGGCACGTTTTTGAAATTGTCTGTTCCCCTGGTGTAATGCAGGAGAGAGGAAATTTCATCCTCCATTATGGGAGATTGAAATAATAGATGAAAATAGATAAGAGAAGATTAGTTGAGTTAATAGTAGGTTAAAATAATTGACTTTTTTTGTCCCTGTCCCAGAACATACAGGGCTATCTACCCATATGACCATCATGTATAAGTTAGAGTAGCCTCTCAGCCCATACTGACCTGTCAATTTGATAAATCTTCTCTGTTGGAGACATCATTGGTGATAATCATAAGTTACTTCTTTATAATCTGTTCATGTGCCGTATTCTGTTATACAGTCAAAAGAGGATCCAGTAAAGGCACTGCAGTGAGGATAAATACAGCTTTCACCAGGTTTGGGGTGATGCAGAAGCTTTTCGGTGATTCCAGGATATCAAAGATCTCGTTCTTTTCTTCCCCCCGCCCCCCCTTACCTCTCCTTTAACACCCTGCCTGTCTGTTACATTTCATCCTGTCTGGTCTGTTTTCTCATTCTCCCATCAGTTTCCAAACCAAATGGAAGGTGGATGGGAAGATGGGGGCTTTTCAGTTTTGCACCCCAGTCTGGCTTCAGAGTCATCCTCATGGGAGTGTTTCGAAGCTGTGATCACACAGCAGCGAGGGAGAAATGGGAACAGTTTCATGTTAGGATGTCAAGGAAAGTACTGAGTTTCCTGGGTCAGTGGGTGACCCTGTCTGTCACGGTGTGCCAGGAGACTGGGTAGTTGGAGCAGAATTTTAGCAAATAAGTTGAAACAGTGAGGGTCTGCCACAGTGTCTTCACTGCAATGAGCAAGTGTGTTCATGG
>NW_010176756.1:2596-67479 GCF_000695765.1 Mesitornis unicolor | reverse complement strand
ATTCCTGCGCCACGTGGCGGGCTGGTTTCAGCGGAGCACACCAGTATATTCAGGGAGGTGATGAAGTAGTTTTTTCCCTGTGAACTTTTTCTAGTCTAAACTCAAATATAATGTGAGAGAGAAAAATCATGGCAGAACATGAAGAAGTTTGGGACTGTTCTATTACAGGCAATCCTGTCCTCTTCTGATTCTTCCTGCTTATACTTTCTTTTCATTTGAGTACATCCTAGTGTGCCTCAAAGGTAACTGAGCAAAAAAATCAGAGACATGAACTATGTTTTGCTGGACCAGAGACTGAATGTTGGTTTCTTTTCTGTCTAAAGATTCACCAAGGAAACACCTCAAAAGCAAGGCACGTTGTGTCCATTTCCACTGTGGCAAAGCTAAAGAGAGAACACAAGTTGAAGTGAACCATCAAGTTGCAGCTGCTACAGAAGTGGATGGAGAAAAGCGGAAGGAGCACGGTGTCGAGGCAGCGGGTGCTTGTGCTCGGAGGAGCAGAAGGCACACTTCTGCTTGTAGGACTGCAAGTGCTGGGGAAAAAATAAGAGATCAAAGTCAGCCTTCATCTGGCAACAGGGACCACGGTGAAGGAACGGCTGTGCTCTCCTGCAATGTCACTTGTGCCGGTGGAATCGTGAGAAACTCGAAGCAGTGCGAAGCTGCTTCCAAAAGCAAAAGGCATCAGCAGAAATCCAGAAGTAAGGAGGTAAATGACGAGCGGTGCTCCCCAGCTGGCTCCAGTAGGCCAGGAAGTGCCAAAGCGGTATTTGTAAACACCAAAAACGACAGCGTGCTCGCTGTAGACCAAACGCACAAAGTGGGAAATAATGAGTTAGCAAAAAAGGCCTCCCCTTTATTGTCTGCTGGGACAGAACCTACCAGAACTGTGCCAAGAAACCCAGCAGCATCTTCTGCTCCTGGTGACAGCTTGAACTTGGAAAAAACAGGCGTAATTGGCTCCAGGAATGCGGATGATCAGTCATGTTTTGTCACATGGCAAAGTACAAATGTTGAACTAATCCCTTTGGAGATTCGCATGCAGATTATAGAAAAAGAAAGAAGAAGAAAAGAGCTGTTTCGGAAGAAGAACTACGCTGCTACAGTCATACAGAGGACGTGGAGAAGGTAAGCCTGCTGTTTCAGTAGCCACAGAAGAGTGAGATACAAGTATTTGTAAATTAGATTTGTTGGCAATGTGCTTTATTTGGTCTTTTGCTTGAGGGGTGACCTCATTAATGTTTATGAATTTGTAAAGGGTGAGTCTCAGGAGAATGGAGCCAGGCTCTTCCCAGTGATATCCAGTCACAGGACAAGGGGCAACGGGTGCAAGCTGGAGCATAGGAGGTTCAATCTGAACATGAGGAAAAACTTTTTTACTGTGAGGGTGACAGAGCACTGGACCAGGCTGCCCAGAGAGGTTGTGGAGTCTCCTTCTCTGGAGGTAATCAAACCCTGCCTGGACGCGTTCCTGTGTGACCTGGTCTGGGTGATCCTGCTCTGGCAGGGGGGTTGGACTGGGTGATCTTTCGAGGTCCCTTCCAACTCCTAATAGTCTGTGATTCTGTGATTACTGGTGTTAAATCAGGAATTTAATAATCTTTCACCAAACACATGGAAGTGGATTCCAGCCACCCAGAATCACATGAGAAAGTTCATAAAAAGTGCACGGTAAGTGGTGACTTGTAATAATTGGAGAATTCATTAACCTTCTGTTTCAAGCACTGAAATTTCTTTAGAGAGTGAGGACCAAGATTTGCCTAAGCCTGGAGTTCACTGCTGTCATGGTCATTAGCAAACTTGCACATGTAGGGATACAGGGTTTTTCCTGAGAAGGTTTTTTTTAACCAGATCCTTCACCACCATTTACTGACACACTTGACATTGTGTTCTGACCTGACTTTTATTTAACTGGATAACCAAACCACGAGAGGTTTGGAAGCTTTAGAAGTTCATTGCCAAAATTTGAATATAACTTGAATAACTTGATTGAGCAGGAACCACTGCTGTACAGAAGAAGCTGAGAGGAGAGAGATGTGCCAGTGTTTGCTTTCCACAGCATTATCTGACTTCCATGAATGCATGAGTTACAAGCTCAGAAACACTGTCATTCTTGATGGACGTGCTCCTTAATATTTAATTTCTTATCAAAATTAAAAGGAAGAGTATGGCAGCTCTAAGTGAAGCAGATAATATGTACATAATTCTTATTTATTCTTACTCTATTTTTATGGACGTTTTCTTGTCATAGCTTTCAGTCAAGGAGTAAACACGTGTAGTACTTGTGCAAATTTCCTCACGAGAACTGGGATCTAAAGCCTTGTGTCGAGGTAGCTTACCTAGGTGGAAATCTTTGTGTTCTGTTCAAAGTTTTGACTAGCTACAGATTTTGGATAGATCTTTCTAAACCGTCCACCTGCTGCAACACCAACGGTGTGTTATCTCTGCAGTATACTTACACCGCTTCTGCAACTGTGAGGATTAAAGATTGTGTAAATGACATTTCTTATTTAAAAATTTGCAAAAGAAAAATCAGTATATTTGTTCTGTTTGCAAAACTTTTATAGAACACCACCGAGGATCATAAATGCTTCAAGACTTCAGGAGAGTTTACTTTGGCAGTTCCTCCTCTGTCATTTTGTTATGTCTGTGGACAGTTTGCTGTTAGCAGAGCTCTGATGGAGTTCATAAAGTTTGCAGCAATAATAGTGCATTTATTTCAGCGAATCGCAGAATCACAGAACGTTAGGGACTGGAAGGGACCTCAAAAGATCATCCAGTCCAATCCCCCTGCTGGAGCAGGATCACCTAGATGAGGTTACACAGGAATGTTTTGATGCAGCCCACAGAGCAGTTCACTGGGCAGCGATGCTGAGGTGAGAGCCCTGCACTGTTAGAAAGAGCTGTGCTTCCCTCCTGCACTCCCTCCCCTAGGCCCACTGCTTCTGCTGCCTTTTCTGCTCACGCTTCAAGGTCAATGGGAGCTTCATCGTCTGAGTGTTTTGAAACGGAGATGCTGTGAAATTGGACCGGATTTCCTCCTCCCAATTTCCATGCTATTACCACAGCAGTAATGTTTATTTTTAAAAAGTAGAGTTCTGACTCCTCCTTCGAAGCAGAGCTCGTATGTATCTCAAAAAAGAGAGGTAGTGTGGGTATTTTGGGATCCCAAGTCAGATGGCGGCACCTGCCTGTCAAGAAGTCATGGTCAGCACTTCCAGCTAGCTCACACTAGGCAGCTGTATGTGCTGACTCCTAATATGTCAGCTATTCTGACACTCTCTCTGAAATACTTAATTTCCCATCCACTGTACCCCAAATTACAGTTCTTAAGCAGGTACCTGCTGTGTGGCTGTGGGTCCCTCTCAGTCCTGCGTTTGTCCTTTGGGTCCAGGCTTGCAGTGGTAAATGGCGTGTACTTGTAGACAGCAGTGGAATTATACATTGTTAATGTATATTATTCTACATCAGAAACATCTAGAAGTACATGCTTGAGTTCTGGCATTTCTCTAAATTAGGATTAAATACATTTTTCTCACTCTGCAGATTTTATAGTTGTGGTTTACTGTTTGCAAGTTTATTGAGAGCTCTTGTGAGCTACACCACAATGGCCCTGGTCTACTTAAGCACGTTAAACTTGCCTTTCTCAGGAAAATGTTTCAATTCCCACAGTCCACAAACTTGATGAATGTCGTCCTCCAGAGGGTGCTTTAAGGTGCGTGGCTTGCCAAAGGTTAATTGCTCATCCTGGTCGCTGAGGCTTACAGATCCTGTGTCTGGCTCTGCTCTCATGGGGGACACTGAGGCCTGTGCCGTTCTCCAGGGTGCACAGTGAGTTGACAGAAGCTGGAAATAAGTTGGTTGCTGTCACTCTTGCTCTCAAGAGTGACAAGCTGTGGTTTTTTTTATGTATTATTTCTCTCTGCATACTTTGACCAGCAGTAGTTTTTAAGACTAGAGCTTCAGTAACAACGAGCCTGGATACCACTTGCCAGCTTTGTCATTTGCACATCTAGTCCACGTTTCTTTTTGGTGCGGTAGTTCTGTTGACTAAGCATTGGGTAGCATGAGGTTCAGAGCATCAAACTTGGCCCCATTCTCCTGTTTTCTCACTAGGATGAGAAGGAGCTGTTGCAGGAGAGCTGAATTTAAAAATGGGCACGCGTGCTAAGGATAACTGCCTACGTCTTCCCACTGTCAGAGCCTCTCGGATGCTTTCTGGTTGCTAAAAGCTACCAGCGGTTCTCTAAGAACATGAAATCCCAGCTGGGTGCAAAGGTGCAGTGCCTGTGAAGGGGTCAGTTCAGGTATATGAGGAGGGTGCTGGCAGTGATTACTGAATTCTGAGAGAACAGCTTAATATTTTGTTCTGCTCAAGGATGACACAGTTCCCAATTGCTTTTCCTGCAGCGCTGTCCACATAACCCATCCTTAGCTCACGTTATGTCAGCAAGTCCCTGTCCTTGTGCCCCTGCCTTCACCTTCTCTTCCTCTTGTACCCTGTTGCAAAGTTGTGCGTGCCCTGGTATTTAACAAAACTGTATCTTTTGGTTTTCTCCTTCTGTGTCTGAATAAAGCCCCTGCTCTGGCTTCACACAGTGCTGGGCGCCTTGCAGGCATGACGGACATTTACTGGGAAGGTGCAGTCACTCCCCACTCTTCTTAGGTACTTTAATGAGCTGTGTAACAGCACGTGCCTGAATCCTGGAGCTCCACTACATTGATGTTAAATATGTTTGTCTCGCCTGGCAAATCCCACACTTACTTACTGAAAGTTTAAAGTTATTGGGGCTGTAACTGAGTATATCATCCCCCTTTGGCATTCTGTTGTGCTTTTATGTGCTCATTTTCTAGATACAGCTGCTCTTTTGTTTGAATCATATAGTTCATTGGCTTGTAACTCATATTTAAACAATTTATATCTGGTTGTGTTGTCTTTTGTTTTAATTTAGAACTTGTTGCAGATGGAGCAACAGAACAAAATCACCTTTGTCTCCCTCCCTCCTCATCCCCTCTACTGGGGTGTCCAGGAGAAGCCTTTTTGAGTGCTGGAGGGGATGATGATCCGTGTGTTTTGGCTCATTACCAAACACCTATAATTAATATTTTACAAGTGTTCCTCAGTGTTCATTTGTGACAGGTTTGTACTGGGAAGGTTCGGAGTTAATTGCTAGGCCAGTTATAATAATTGTCTGGTGAGTGTGAAATGCCAATATCTGAGTGAATACTTACTTGTGTCTGATTCAAGAAAATAGAAAGCAAGCAACTGCTTGTAGCTGGTGCCACCAAAGTGGAGAGAAGGATAGAAAATCTGCTGCGGCCACTTGGAATGGGGCAGTGACTGCGCGTAAGGTCAAAGCAGCCGTGGCAAGGTTGGGTTGGGAGATGGGGAGCCCTTGAAGGGAAGGGAAGGGGAAAAAAGCAAGAAGAGATGGAAACAAGGTGAGGGGAGCATCTTCAGAGGAGGGACAGAAAGCAGCTCAGTTTTCTGTAGAGGAAACGTGCAGTTGAACGTGTAAGAGGTGGATTTGGCTCGACTCTTGCACTGATTGACCGAGAATGCAAAGAGCTAAGGCACATGGGGAAATGTGGTGGTACTAAGCTGTGAATACAGTGAAGATGAGAACACACTATTGGTTATACTGTCACATCATAAATACTATTTACAGGTTCTATCTCCTTCAGGTTTTCTGTGTATTACAAAGCTGCTGTTGCAGCACTGTAACTTCTGGTACCTGTGACGCCAACTCTTTACCAGCTGCGTGAAATAACGGATGCGTCCAGAACTGAACCCAGCTCCTGCTTTTTCTTCTGAGCAAACATTTCTCATCCAAATGACTTAGCACATCAGTGGGAGTTGTGTGTTCCCAGTTACTCATGTAATCCACCATGTGAACTGATGCATGGAAAGCACTGAAGTTAAAACAGGTCACCTAAAACAAGCGCTCTTCTCTTTTCTGCTCTCTAGTTACCAGCTCAGACAGGAGTTGTTTCGGCTTCTTCGTGCCAAGCGGCAGTGCAAAGAAGACGAAGACAAATGGAGACAAGAGGCAGCTGCCTTCTTCATTCGGGTTGCTTGGAAGAAACAGCTGAACCATGGCCCTCTGAAGTCAGGTCCTTCATGTAAAAACCTGAAATCTGTAAACAAAACCAGCTCAGCCATAAAAACCAGCAAGCAGTCCATCCTTAAGCAGATATATGGTAACTTTGTTTTCACTATATTTTAAATAGCTACACTTCTGTTTTTATAAGAGTGTTCCCTGTATGTTGAATTCTTTTATACACCCCTATTTGTTAGGGATTTCAGCTATTCATAAAACATAGTCTGAATGCCAGGTCTTCTGGGTAATTGTTTTTCTGTTTCGGGTTAAATAATAAATGCCACTGTGATTTAAAATGGGTGCTTCTGAAGCTGTTTGAGTCACCACACAGCATCATTGCAGCACAGGTCTTGAGCTGCCAAATAATTCTGTGCACATACATCAGTGTGGGGAGAGACCAGAGCAGTTAAGCTGGGGATGCTGGCTGTATCGCTAGCCAGTGACCATCACCTGGGTCATGGCTTACAGTTTAAGCATTGTTTTAAACCTTTTTGGTTTTGTATTGGGGTTTTTTTTTTAGTATTTCTATTTGAAGAATGTGGTCTTGTTCCACATTAATAACTTTAAATTGTTTGAAGCCAGCTGGTCTTTATTGGAAGAGCAAGATCATCTTTTATGGCAACACTGCTTTGCGCTGTGCCTGAATGTGCAGCTGCAAAGAGCTGTGTCTTGAAGAAAGGGCAGAGGAATTGCTTTTAAACCTTGAGTTCCTTTATAGTGGGGATCACTGATAGACTAATCACTTCCATCATGGCTCTGCAGATAGCCAAAACATTAAAAAGTAAATAAAATTAATAATTCCTTCTTTTTTTTATAACAACTGCCAGACAGTTCAGTTGTGGTTGTCACAATTTTCTGTCATACAGAACTTCTCCTGAGTTTCCTCATAACATATGAGAATAGTTTGTAGGGTAAAGTAATGCTGCAACCTAGTTAAGCAGTTTATAGCTATACATATCCATACACACACACACACAAAACTGTACCTTTCTATGAATAAACACAGAGCTGTTCATATTGTTTCTTGAAGGACGTTCTCAAGAAGGCAAAGTGCATCAGCCAGCAAGACCGTCTTCTAAGCTGAAACTTTCTGATGTGCAGCTGGCCTCAGGTAGGACACACGCTCTTTAAGTATACTTTAATATTTATATATACATGAGATTGGTTTTGTCATAGAAAACAAAGAAACAAATCTGCCGAAGAACTGGGATTTCATATCAAAACACGTAACTGCTACCAAAGTCTTGTGATTGCACACTCTTTTTTTCACTACTTTTGGACTTATTCAAGCTCTCTACTTATGGTGAATCACTGACATGAAACCCTGTCTGTATTGGTCTATTAATAGGGAATACCTTAATGCCATGGACTTGCATGGTGCTAACCCAGGTAATGTTCACCTGTGGTTAAAAGCACTTCCAGATGCTCATACTTTGGTTCAGGAGAACAAGTATTTACTACTTGTAAATAGAAGAGAGGGGATTTCTACATGTGCCAAGAATTTACACACCTGTTTGGTAGAAATACATGGTTTAGTGCATAGAGAGAAACCTGAAAAAGCTCATCTGCTGTCTGCCCTTTCTTCTCAGATGGCATAACGGGGTTCTTGCGCTGTGCAGAGCCTCAATTATTTCATATAAATTCACTTACTTGCAGTAAGTTTTAAGGCTCTAAAGAAATTATGCATTTATTTGCTGCAACCGAAATTTCATGGATGGAGCTGGTTATTGGGGCAGTAGGGTTGGCACCATCAGGACTGTCAAACCGTGCAGGCAGCCAGATGGGCCTACACTGTGTAATACAGAGCAGCACTGAAGGACGCAGAATGTGAAAGCATTATCAAAGTCCTTGAAGGCTGGAACTTTCATGCATGTAGCATTATTTGACAGCTAACTTAAAAATGAAGTTAAGAGTACATGGTCATCGCTTCTACTTCTTCTTTACTAAATGCTATTTTTAAGCCTTTTTCAAGTGTATTTATGCACTGACTCGGGGCTGGGAGCTAAGGTGATGTTAGCCCTTCACCACATGAAGGTTTAGCGCCTTACTGGACATTTGGTCTTCATGGTTGTATCAGATACCTGGCCAGAGGCAAGCCCCTGCTGGACAGCAACAAGGCAAATGCTTCAACGAGACAGCAGTTCAGGTAATTTGCAAAGGGAAAGAAAATACATCTTCCAACAAGTAGTTTAACAAGACTCTGACGTCCAAAGGAAGTCTGCCAGTGGACCTGTCCTGGAGGTTGTTCGTGCTGTAGCTGAGTGTGCGCCTCACCAACAGACAGGCTTTTTTTCTTCCACTATTTGAACTGTTTTAATTAGAAAGAGGCCAGAGCGGACAGGTGTTTGATTGCCACTGCTTCATGCAGACATTCATCTCACTTTTTTTAAAAGAGCCTTAGCAAATAAGGCTTCTTTTCGTTTAACTTTTCAGCACAACACATCTCCCTGTCTGCTGAAATAAAAAGGCTTTCTTTTCAGGTTTGAGTGTCCTTTGCTTTCATAACATGGTGACGACTGGGATGGTGATAGGAGCTCTGCCCAGTTCCTTGAGAACACTGCCTACTTTTATTCACCTGCTAGCAGCTCGGGGAACTTTAGCCCTTTCTTAAGGACAATGCCATGTTTTTCATCTGCCTGCCTTTGTGCGTGACAACACTGCGGTTGTTGGATAAGTTCAGAGCTGTCAGTGGTTAATACCAGCTACTCCAGTCCTGACATGGGTCAGCCCAAACCAGTCACTTGGATTGGGCTCCTGCGGAAGGCACAGCTGGGAAGGTGAAGCCTGACCATCAGCCCTAACACTCATAGGCAGTGGGAAAAGCAAGCAGTGACAAATCTGTAACAGGAGCCTGACACCAAACCCCGTTAATTCACTGGCACAAGCGAACCACACACTTCGGAGTGGGACACACAGAGGGAGTGAAAAGGAACGTACAAGTAAGTGAGAGGGCAGAGGATGACGCACAGAAAAGGAGCGCGCAGTGGGACATACAGACAGTGGGTAGGTGCTTCCAAGTATTCTGGCAAATAGGGCCCTTACGATGGTTATGGTTAAAACAACTTGGAACAGAAAGTTGGTCCTTTTTCGTATTTTCTTTTATTTAAATAGATGGCTTTTGTCAATTCAATAAATGGCATTTGAAGAGGCTCTGCAGCAGGTCAGACAGATAAGCCCCTTTTTACTTTCCCTGTGGACATTAAAATGTGTTTACAGAATTGTAAAAAGGAGGAGGTTTTGCAGTCCTTGGCACTAGAAAGGCATCCTCAAGATGGGGTGGTTTCTCCCCCTCAATGAAATGTTCAGATTTGCACTTGGGAGGACCCTGGCTCGCATGGGGTAAAGCAATGAAATGTGTGCATCCAATTTCTGCAAAACTAAGGAAAGGAAAACACAGATATTGCTTGTAGCATATTGCAGTAAACAAAAACATTGAGTAAGTCCAGTCAGCCTGACCCACAACTGAAGAGCAAGGTCTGCTGACGTTCACTTTTGCTTTCTAGTAATCCAGAGAGCACTGGCTTTAGCCCTGGCCCAGCTTCCCCCGCCTTCTAGAAATGACCCTGTACCTAAAGTTACTAAATGCTGCTCTTCAGCAACCAGCCTGGACAACTTCATTTGTTTAGGAGGGTAAGGCTCAAATTAAAAGGAAAAAGCCATGTTCTTTTCCTCACAGACTCCTTGGTTGTGGATCCAGTGTAGATCAAACTTCTTTTTAACCGCTGGAGTTACTCACCAAAACCATTTTCTTCTTTTCCAGTAAACAACCTACAGTGCGTTAATTTGCTGGAGAACATGGGAAAATCAAAGCAATTTTCGTACAACATGAGACCAACCACTGCTGCAAAGTCAAAAAACACGGGAGTCAAGCACTAAGCAGAACTGAACGTCTGGAACGTAAAGACCACATTCCAGTACAACTCTTCTCTTTCTTGCTGTACAAGCCATCTACAACATGTTAAACCTGAGCACATTTGCAATTTGGTATTATCTCAGCCTTCCTCGCCGAGCAGCCTTCTAAGGAGCTGGACTTTATTTTGTGTACAAATTAGTTTTTAAACGCAACTGTTAATTTATTTACTGACAGGATGAAACCCGCATTGCATTTGGAAACAGAAAAGGAGGTGCTAAGCCCAGCATCACAACCGAGTTGTAGGGGCTCCCAAAGTTTTCCGCTGTCAAAAGCAGGAATTTGGAATCTGTTCATCAAAGGCAGTTTCAGAGGAGAAAGAAATGGTACTAAAGATGTAGCGACTGCAGAAGCCTGCTGTTTGGTTTCACCACAAGTTATTTCAGTGTATTTCAAAATCTAAAAAATAATGTAAAAACAGCCTTCGTGCTCCATTCTGTACTGCAGAAACAGTTGTTTCTCAGCTGGCTACGGATTTGGAAGGAAAAGCAGAAATGTTGACAAGAAACACCCAGCAAGTGAACTGCTTTCTGCAGCCCACGGAAATGTAAAAGTGTGTTTTCTACCCTTTGAGTATTACCTCTTTTTTCCATATTAATACCTATTTTTATACATGCACAAGAGTTTCTACAGAAAGCAAGAAAAGATGGGACCTGTTTTAGAAGAAAACTTGTTCTTATGATAGCTTTGCAGCTGCCAGTGCACAGTATTGACCTTGCACAAAGTATGTAAAAATATGAACTCAGCAAAAATAAAAATGCTACTCTAGTTTCAAAGTGTATTGTTTTCTGGGTTTTATATTACGTAATTCTAGTTTTTTTAATTAACGTGATGCTCTGAAATACTAGATCATTGGAGTCAATACAAGTGTTTCTGTCCAAGCACTTAAGCTTCAAGGAGCCCGGATTCTCTTTAACACCCTTCGCTGTGGTCACGCCACATCTACTGAAACAACTTCCAGTGCTGCTGACTGGCGTGAAAAGAAAGGCAGCAGAGGTCTGCAGTTCTCTGTAAAATTTTATTCTGTTTCACTTACAAAAAAATTGACAAGCTTTGTTCCAACATCTTCCATTCAAAACTAAATAGAAGTAAATGCTTTACAATAAATGCAGTTTGACCTCTTTAATACACCGCGTTGACAGGGCCAGGTCCCTGGGGATGAGAGGCAAGGTAGATGTTGAAACAGTAATGGAGGTCTGTTAGCCACTGCTCTTGAACTTCACCGCTCTTCAGTGTCTAAAAAGAAGGGGAGGGGAAGAAAAAAAGGTGGTAAAACTCAATTTCAGCAACAGCACTTGCAAAGCTTCGCTTTGTTTTTACAGTTAATCAGGTGCGCTGTTCAAGGCACAAGATGGCCTTGTTCACCTGCACACAGTGACATTATTCTTCTCGTTCATCCAATTCAACACGGTGTGCTCCGGTAAAGCTGAAATAATAAAGCGTTACTGCTTGGTACAGTCGGTGTTCCACTGTGCAGCGTGTGAAGAACACCACATGCGATTTCCTTGCTCTTCATTACAGCGGCTCCCTCACTTTCCACTTCTGCAACTGATAGTCCATTAAAACGCAAACGAGCGTGGTTCTACCAAAGCAGAGAGCTCAGTACCTCAAGTCTACAGGAGAACTCTACCAACAGGGCCCAAGCCCAGTAATTCACTCTCCTCAGCATTCATAAGGGATTAAAAAACCAAACCAACCAACCAACACAACCCACCTGCAGAGGAACATCACAAAATCAGGCGGAGGCATTTTCAGCACCAGAAGAAACCAACCCCTTAGTTCTGTTAGAAGGCCTGCACCATGCTCCCTTACAGCTGCTTTTGCCACCACTGATGTTATTCTTCAGGTGACAGACCTTTAAAAAGCTACTACCGGATACCCGTGCCTTACTCATTCAAACCTGTGTGCCATATAAGCTGTACTCAAAACCAGCACAAGCTTTGTGTGAAGGCAGTCTGGTTTTTTTCCTGAAGAGAGAAGCAACTGCAATAATCTCAAAAGCACTGGAACGCAGATGTGAGAGCAGAAGCACTGGGATTTGAAAAAGAATACATTTTGCATCAAAGATATTTAAGAGAGTTTGATTTGTGTGATTTGATAACACCTTCATACACCTACATACCCCTGCTCCGATAAACAAAGAACGTGTCTCTTATTTCGGGACAGCTCTCCCTTAGGCTGGGTAGGTAAAGCCGCTCCCTTAGGAAGCCAACTGTTGTCCAGGGCCCTGCACTGGGTGTGAGCTGAACTTCAAAACGGTCTCATCTGTGCAGTGACCACAGGAGCCCAGAGCAGCAGCAGCCGCCTTCTACACCGCCTGGACTTCCAAGACAAATAAAAGGCAGCCATAACTTGGGTCTTGCTAAACATCCGTTCTTCAGGGGTTTATGACTTTTAACCATAAACATGCAATAGATCCTTGTAGTCTCTGGGAAACAACCACAAGTTTCTTACCATGATGTCCTTGATAATCTGTTGCACCAGAAATTCGTTTGTGATCATATGGCTCCTGAGCTGACCGTGCTGCATCAGTAAGCGCAGCAACTGGGCAACAACGGGCAGCTCATCCCGACAGATCCTGCTCACTTGCAGACTCTGCAGCATCAGCCTCAGTAAGCGTGGCAGGAGTGCTAACGCCGAAATACACGATCCCCACAGCATATCCCTGAGAGGAAGAGAGATCACAGATTGAAGTGATCAAGGACCTGTGTTTCAGGTGTGCTTCTGTGACTCAGCCTCGTATCTGTACAAGGACACATGCATCTGTGAATGTAGTTGCACCAACTGCCTTCACTTTCACTAGTGCCGAAGCCAAAAATTCATACCAGAAAACGCTAAACTTGAAAATATTTTAAAATTTTGTACACCACTGGAAAATACATAAGGTCCTACCCTGGAGCTACCAATGTTTCTGAAGTTCTAACACAGTTTAATTTCTGCTTGCTGCCGCTGGGAAGAGGTTTTTCTTTCCGTCACTGTTCAGGTACACCTGAATTTTTATTTAAGGCTCATAGGAAACCACACAATGGAATCAGCTTTTTGTAATGTGCAAGTCATTAAATACAGTAAGTGAAGGAGGACTCCAGCTTTAAAAACACGTCTTAAATTTTAAGTAAGCTTTGGACATCTTTTCTAGTTATGAAACAGTTAGAGGAAAAATCTGGAGTTCAAACTGTTTGAAGACATTTTTGTTATACAGGTAAATAAACTTATTTAATCTGGTACCTGCAGCTTTTGTTTTTTTTTTCAAATCATATGGATTTGCTGTCTATAAAATGATGCCCGAGAAGTATTGTTAAAGCTGAAATATCAAGTCAGTTAAGAGTACAAGCTTACAAAGCCAAATCCTTTGCGGGTTGCTTTTCAATGTATCTAATGAAACTAGAGGCTAAAGCTCAAGATTAAGGTATCAATATCCATCTTTCTGAAGTCAGGGTGGTTCTGACATCTACACCTGTAGTAAGCAAGCTCTGAGGTGAAACCTTCTTCATTTATTGTTTTAAGTAATTCCAGCTAACTTTGCAGCTGTTTTTCTTAAATCCAAATACTGTTCTCAAGTAAGCAAAGTACAGCAAAATAAATTGTGTGGGATGGGGGTATGCATTTCACATCTCTAAATACTTGTGCGTATAAAGGCAGAGACGATGAACATGGCGAGAAAAGCAGCATTACCTTTTCTGTACATGTTCTGCATCCTCTTTGTCTAACGTGAGCAGGAAGTACAGGAGGCTGTAACAACATGAGGCCAGGAACTTGTGCAGGTTGTCACTTAGGATGCAAGCTTGATCCAAGAGCTTATTTATGGCACATAGAACAGATCCAGCTGTGCTGTCGGGTATTATAACCAACCCAACCTGCAGGACAACAAACAAACAGAAGGTTCATTACTTTGTATACCAAAGTTGTTTGCTGGTATACAAGCATGTCTAGGTCTGAATGAATCTTTCATATCATGACTTGTATTACTTTGCTTCTGTTGAAGTTCTACACGCTACCACATTCCTTCAAATCTCTACTTTTCCTAAGAAATTGCAACCCATAGCAACAGCAAGTTAAACCAACATCTTCATTCCACCCCCTCGAAAGAAAACATTCATCTCAAACATACTAAGAAAAACCAAACAAACAAATCCCCCACTGCTTTGAGCCTTGCTCTGAAAGATGGAACAGGTACAAACAACCTTTTGGACAGAACAGGTCTTTCCTTTTAAGCACATATCATGGGACAGAGCAGCCCTTCTGTGTCTTGAAACAGCAGTGAGCAGTCACTGAGGCAGAAGGAAACTCAGATTTACTCTGCAGAAAGAAAAGCTTCCACTGGATCATCACCAGGGGGAGTCCCCTTAGAAATCCTACAGGCTCAACAGGAATGAGAGCACTGCCAGCCAGGTTAAGTTAAAGCTAATGGAGCATGTGGTGGGCACACAGCTGGGGTCAAACTCTTCTGTTGTTAAAATGAGAACATCATATTCAGTAAGGATTTTATAGGCATGATAAATAACTTAGAAAGGAAAAAAAAAAATCTCTTTTTTGGGTAGAAGCAGTGAATTAGAAACCAGTTTCAATTTTGACGTGCTATTGAGTAACTACCCTAGATTTTTGTCCTGTAAAGCCATAAAAAAATTTCATGCATTGCTTATCTGGCACCATTTTTCTTATTAAAAAAAACTAATTTAAGGAGTTCGAGGGTAGCCTGATTTGCTCACCTGCATGTACATTGTTTTAAGATGACAGAGGCAGTTGGTTCACTGATTTTTAAAAAATGTTTAGAAAACGATCAATAAAGAAGTACAAGCTGCAGCAATAGGGACTGTATTTCACTGGTATGACTACTCATGAGGGGTGAAAGATAAAGAAGAATGATGGGTTCAAACTTCTAAATACTTCCAAAACAAGATACTGGGTGCATTTCAAGGCCAAGAGGCCAGGTAAATCACTGTCCCAAGCTGACCTCGCACCAGCCGGTTGCAGCGGTAGAAGGACTGGCCTTCGTGTGTGACAGAGGATGACCCCAAGACCCTGCTGGATACTACAGGACATGGAGGCACGAAATCATAGAAACTAGGAATGATGTTCCCAACAACAAACAGGAAATAATGACAATGAGCTGCATGGATGTCTGCATATACAGGAGCATCCTGAAGATACAAATAAGTTCCCATGCAGGATGTTGCCTACACGGTGCCTTTCTTCCCCGTTAGGTGTCATCATCCAGTCAGAGATCCTGGGCAGCTGCCTACTCACCTGTACAAGCCCACTTCTCTATCTGCTCCCAGAAAGACAGAGTATGGAACACATAAACTGATTTATAAGCTGTGATTTAAGTTAACACCCACCCCCAAAATCCAGACTACAATTACAGGTGAGCCACTGCCGATGGAAGCTTTGGGCTGGCAGTTTTTCAGTAGCCTCAGCTTGTGGAGTGTTCAGGGTTGGGAGAAGACTACAAAAGTCAGCAAACGCTGAGTTCACTGCTCTTTTGAAAAGCAAAACAAAACAAGAAACCTTTCATTTACAGCTGCCCTGGCTTCAAACCAAGCTGAACTATTGACAAATCAGACCAAAAAATAATCCATGTATGTTTGGACACCATTAGGTATTTTTTTTAAGTTCTGCTAATCTTGAGAATTTTTGCAAATGTTGAAAATTTTAAGTGAAATATATGGAATCAGTGAATTTGAAGGTTTATGAGACTATGACAAAAATCTATCACAAGGAAGCTGACCTAGAAGACAAAATGGTGCTTACCAGGTATTTACAGATGCCATGCTGGATAATGTCAAAACACTGACTTTGAGAAGGTATCGTGGACAAGCTGTGACAGATCATCTGTTGAAATAAAACAAAGTTATATTTGAGTACTCCAAATGCAACCAACAACCATTCACCATGTTGTCGTACTTTGTTGACAGACCTAAAAACGAAGCGCCTGCGAGGACACACAGCAGCCTTGTCTCAAAGTATCGATTCTTTACAGTATGTAACAAAACCAATTGTTCAGTGTTTAATGAGATGCCAGCCTACAACAGCAGTTTTTTTGGTAGGGGCTTTCTTCATTTCACCCATGTGATAGAAGTAGGTGGTCAAAAATACTCTATCCAGCTACAGCGCTGCACCAGGTCTCCACCTGCCTTTCCTCAGAGCTGAAGAACTGCAGAAAACAACTTCACAAATAACTTTAGCAAGTGTGAGACAGGGGAATCGCAGTGAAACAGGACAGGAAAAGAATACAACAAAGAAAGCAGCAGAGATCCATTTCCAACTTATTTTTCTCTACACCGTCAAAAATGTCATGTTCAAAGAGGATACAAAATGATATACCACACAGGGAAGGAAATCTGGTTTTATGAACTGCCAAAACCTTTCTGGTGCTTTTCTAAACAGGCACTCACAAACTGTATTAGCTGCCCAGAGGCACATCGGACACAGTTAAAAAAAAACAAAAGTGAGCTGAAGACGCCAATCTTAATTTTTTAGTAAAAACCACATGGATGAGGACGGCCAGGTTGGAGAATGGGGTGGAAGAGAAGAGTTGACCAAGATCCCTTGAAATGCTTAGGATAAAGGAAGCAGAGCTCTAGTAGATCTGGTAGTAAGCTGTACTCTGTGAAATAATAATATTAGAACTGTGTACTCCATCCTAGGTACGGCAGTGCTCCTGTACACTGCAATTTGACAGTGATAGAATATGAAGTACTCTGGCATACTCCCAAGAAATGCACTCAAAACACGTGCGTATCTGCCACGGAATACAGTCAAGTGAGACCGAGGTTACAGCTGGGGATTGTCACGTCAAGGACAAACGCTGATGCCCATCTGACCTACTGTTTTAATGAGTAACGCTTCCACAAAAGGTAATGCTACACTGATGAAATCTGCCGGCTGACAGCTCTAAGAAACCCGGCCACGACAGGAGGACTGGCCTAACCTACAGAAAAGATCGCATGGGTTTGACGAGTAACAGATACAGAAAACACTCCGTGAAACACAAGTGATAGGTCATGTTCTCAGAGACTAAAACACTTCTGCATGTGATTTGGAGTTTTGAAAATGAGAAACGAGGAGAAAACTTTATGAATAACAAGTGACCCCAAGGTGGCTGTGATACAGCCATAAAATGGGCAAATGTCACTTTGGGATGGAAAAATAAAGATGATCACAATAGAAGTGATCGCTACAACCGAATTCAGCACTGCTCCGTAAGACCCTTCTCAGGCCATTTCTGACTCTGTGCAAAGGAGGAGTCACTCGTTTTCAAGACAGGTAAATTCAGACTGAGCGGGCATAGAAACACTGCACAGAGATGATGTCTTACACATGTGGACAGAACAAACTTCACCTGCGTAGGCTGGCACCACTACAGTTGAGAAGGGATGTGTGTGTTGCTTACAAATACAAAGAGGTGAAAACTATTGCAGGAAACCAAATATAACCAAACAGCAAGGAAGATAACACTGCTCACAGCTGGCTGGGAACGGACATGGGATGGAGATTAGGAAGGATCATTACGCAAGTGGAAATGCAGGAGACATTTGCTGCTCCTAAGACAGCGCTCGGGGAGTTTCCGAAAGGGCTATGCCCTGTGCTTGTGAGCACCTGGCACAGGAAGCGAGGGAGATCCCTTCTGATTCAACACATACCCACGTGGGTCAACAGAGACTTGAAAGGCAAATCCACCAGGCCCACCCAGCAAATTGAGGTTTTGTTATTAATGAAACCACTATTAATATTGCACCCTTAGGGCCACATGCCTAGAACAGGCCTACCAGGTCCCCGAGGTCCCCCCTGAGGCGACAAGTTCTGGAAGAGGTACGATGCACCGACACAAGGACTCTTCCAGAACTGGCATCACAACACTGGAGAGCAGTAAACTTATTTAGAGAGGTTGTGGTACAGTGCAGAATGCTTGGAAAGTTTCAGTTTTTCAGCCTTTTACATCTCTGTGACCCTCCAGATAGCACCACCACTCCCTACACCCAGCTCTGTTTTCCCGTGATTAAGTGGGAGTGGCAATCCTTGTCGATACCATAAATTAAATCCTGCCTGAAATGGCTTTCATAACAAATGCCTGTTACAAAAAGTGAAACTGAAACATTATTAGACAGGGAAATGAAAAGCAAAGAAAACTTAATTATCACATGAAAATTAGTGTTTTTCCTGACAATTTATTTTCCTTAGGCACGGGTTTGCATGACGTTTAATTTCCATAATAAAATGTCACAGCTGATTCATTATTTTACATTTGATTAGCATTTATCACATTTTTGGCACATTCATAGATTGGTTTTGGACTGAAGACAGAGTAGCTTTGTTTCAGATTATCACTGAAGCGAATGGACAGAGAACGAGCATTTCTCATCGTAGGGGGGTTTAGATCTTTGAGACAGGTATTTTATAACAAGTTTGGGTTAGCTTTAGAGGTTTGTTTGGGTTTTTTTTTAAATCTTGTTTGAATGTCCACTTGAATAAATTAGGCCCAAAAGCAGCATTCTCTTAAATACAGGGATGAGCTGTTGGTGTTACGCAGCAAACACCACAGGCTCTGTAATCCACTGGCAGTTTTTCAAACCAAATCTGATCTCTCAGAGAAGCCCGACTACTCAACAGCTCCAACACAGCTACAACAGCAGGGTCCCTACTGGTGCTTCAGGAAACTGCTACTACACGGGGCCTCCTTGCCTGCTGTCCTGGAGACACCCTCCAACAGCAGCCAGGAAAACGGGAAAAGGAAAAAGAAAGGCAAACAAAAATGCTGGCACAGTGGGAAGAGAGCCCAGGAGCACCCTCTGGAGATCTCACACCATGGGGTATTTTCCTCCAGTCTTCAACTGGATGAGTTAACAGCATTTTTGCTGCCGACAGCCAACCTAACTGACTTAATCCAACCTGAAAGAAGGCTTTTCAGAGCTACTGCACAATCAGAGGAATCCATCAGTGGAATACTGCTTACCCCCAAGATACCCTCAACTCCAAAAGGCAGAGCTGGGATGACTCGAGGAAGCCCAGTCGCAACCTGAGCCCTTGTAGCAACAGGAACACGCACAAATGATGAACTGAGAGTTATGTTTTGTTCGTTATTTAATTGTTCCCCCTCCCTGAAGCACTCAATGCTTCCCATGATGTGACAGAATCTTGACTCAAAAAGCCTCAAGGGAAATATTTTATCAGTAACTCTCCAGGGAAAATCTGCATATGATTTCAAGCTTAATCACGCTGCAAAGTACTCTTTTCCAAAGAAAAATACCTTCCTCTGAAGACACACACAAGCGTGAGCAGAGGGGAACCAAACAAGCAGGAAAGATAATGGATGGAGTATATATATACACATATCCTGTGTGACCCACTCTACGTGATCCTGCTCTGGCAGGGGGGTTGGACTGGATAATCTTTCGAGGCCCCTTCCAACTCCTAACATTCTGTAATTTCAGCAAGAACTACGTGGAGTCAGACCAAAGACAGCTCAGACTCCAAGAGAAGTGATTTTATTGAAAAAGAAAAGTTGGCACGCACCAGACTCTATATCCTAATGTGAACTTCAAACTATGTTTCTCAATTCACATCGACATCCACCTCAAGCACGGGCAGCTCAAACGTACCAGGCTGCTCTGCAGTCAATTCCCAAGCCCTCGCGAAACGCCTGTTTGGAGCGGGACCCTGGCCAGGATAACGTGTTACTGCGGAGCGTGGAAAACGAGAGGTTTTCAGGTGACGGGGCAGGCAATGAAGCTTGCTGTCTGCAGCTCGGCCTGCCTCCCCCGGAGCACCCCAGCTTACCAGGCGGTGTGCTCCCCTGACAGCCGCTGCTTCTCTTTCTGAAATAAACCGATTTGACAGGGCAATATTAACAGTGCCCTGAGTTGTTGAGAAAGCTGTGTACAACAAGAGATCTTTGTTCGTCTGCCTTGCCTAAGCTCACAGGGGCGGATGTGAAAGGTATTCCTGATTCAGTGACTCCAGAAAACAAAAGGAAAAACACCACAAAAAAAACCCCCACACAAAACCCACACAACAGTCACAATAAAACAAACCAAAACCGAGGGTAAAAAACTAAAAAAGCCAAAAAGGAAGAGAGTCTGCAGGAGAACAATACATAGGTGGGCAACAGGAGGGAAAAAAACAGTATGGGGCTAATTTTACATACAGGATAGCAAATCAGAGAGGCAGAAACTCGTCTCAGAACTACGCAGAATCACAGAACGTTAGGGATTGGAAGGGACCTCAAAAGATCATCCAGTCCAATCCCGATTACAATTACAAATGCTCAAGAACATGTGTTGTGTCCTGCATCTCGATAGAATTTCCAAAGATTTAGGATTATGAAACACAGTTAACTGCTGGATCGGAAACAGTAACTACAGCACACCAGCTTCTCTTGCATCTGTTGAACCACTGCGATTGCCTACACGCAGGCTCCTCGGCTGCACGCGCAGCCCGATGTTAAAGCTGTGTCAAAAGTCAGCTAAACCGAGTGAAGCTGTCCTCCCTGGCAGGCCACATGGGGGTGGTCAAAGGAGCGGCTGATGTACCAGTCTCCAAATTCCCCTGCCTGCCCCCTCACCAGTAACCCGTACACTTCAGAAACTCGCTCATGTCCCACAGAGCCCATCTTTCTAAGCAAATTTATTTCAGGTGTCTCAAACCAGGATGTGCCTTTCTAGCATAATGCACAGTAACTGTGGAGATGTTAATTCACATTGGTGACTTGCAGGAACGTGTGAGCTCCCAGCTATAAAGGCAGACAAGATGCAGGCACAGCGGAGCACTGGCTCAAAGATAAAGTTAGCTCTTTGGGGGAGTTGTGTTTTGCTGTTTGGGTTTTATTGGGGTTTTTTGGCTGTTTTTTTAAGTTGTAAGTTTTATCTTTTAAGAAAATTATGGACGAGACTTTTGGAAAAGCTTTTATTCATTTTAGGAGGCACTACATTTATTTGTATCATTTATCTTTTGTTCCTTTGGAATTTGCATTACTTCTTAAGAAGAAAAACAACCCATTATTTTAATTTCTAAACATTAATCTTGGATACGATGTAGTTTGTAAAAGCCCCTTAGTGTTTTGTAGGGATTTTTTTCCTCTTCCTTAAAGAAGGTAAAATTTATAGCTTATTTCTAGCTGAAGGGATACTATTTACCCTCAGCTGCTTTTTCTTCCCATTTAACTCTAACCTGACAATCCCAATAAAGACCAGAAGTTGAAATCTTACAGGAACTTCAACTCAAAACCTTCATTTTAAAAATTTAGTGGTTTTCTGACGTGTTAATCTCTGCTTAAAATTAAGCTTCACACTGTAACACCATTTACTTAAGACAAACATCCCTGCAGGATTTTTAATTTACCTGCATTGACTAGCTAACTTTAATGATTTGTCCATTTTCCACAGCATCTCGGTGCAGACACAGCCTTCCCAACTCTGCATCACTTATTGGATGGACTTCTCCATTTTTGACATACATTATATGCATCCCAAGCCTTTTGAATTCAAGGCTGCTTTCAAAAGCAGCTGACCTTCCCTCGTGCTTGCTCTTAAACATTTGAAACGTGGCGTATTTTATTTCAAGTCAGTTATGCACCCAGTATAACCCTAGAATCTCGACTTTGAGCAAAACTTTTGGATTATCATTTGCTTCCCCCCTCCAAAATGTTCAAGTGTCACAAACATCAAATATTACGACAGAAATTATCATGTATACGCCTTTACCTTGTTGAGCCGTCCGTTCCTGCTGGCGCCCTTTCGTTCGATACCAGCAGAGCAATTCAATTACAGCAGAGTGAACAACATTACCGACAAACACTATCGGCACAGTTCAAATGAACGGAGACTGAAGCCTCTTCCCTCAGGCTGCAACCATTTGTTTTGGAGCCCCGTCTATTTCAGCTGCAGGAGTATGATTTTAAATAATTGGCTTTAATAAGGCAGAAGTAATTTTAAGTAGAAGTTGCTCCAGAAACAGAACCAAGGCTTCCACACTTAACATCTCTTTCAGCAGAATATGAAGATTAACTTTTACAGCGACACAAAGGAACACCTTCTTTAAGCATTGCTTCCTAAGTGAAAAGCACCATTACCACAAAATTAAGCTTCCACAAAATAACACCAAAACCATGGCTTCTGATTTCCACTATCAATCACCACTCTCTAGACAAAAGCAATGACAAACAGTATCTGTCTCAAAACATTTTTTGTTGAAAAGCACCATTACCACAAAATTAAGCTTCCACAAAATAACACCAAAACCATGGCTTCTGATTTCCACTGTATCAATCACCACTCTCTAGACAAAAGAAATGACAAACAGTATCTGTCTCAAAACGTTTTTTGTTATAAACCACTTAAAGCATTAACTCCTATCAGAAATGCACCTGTTAGGTCTTCTCACCCATTCCACTTAGCCACACACCATCAAATGCACTGGTGATGATATCACACTCCAAACTGCCATGTGAAAATGCCTCAAGTTTCTCCTTCCCTATACACACCTTGCTCTTCCTCCAGAGGCTCATCTTTTCCCCCTTCTGCATCTCTGGCACATGTGTGCTATACATTAAATTCCCTCTTACAGTTAGAAACACACCACTTGCTGCACAGCACGGCTAGCGACAGAAACCTGGGACTGCCTTCCCCTGGATCTGAAAACAAAGTGGAGCAGCGAGCAGCAAAGCCAGCAAGCTGTGGCCTCCTACAGATCCATGCCCAGGACCCTTCATCCCTCACCCTTCCCTTTCCTCAGCGCCGTACCCCAGCTTCTCCTGCCTCATGACCCCCAGACATCCCCGCAGGCCAAGCAGCAACCCCTGCTGAGCCTGGGCCACAGCAGTGCAGGTGGCAGCTGGCTGCTGCCCAGCAGGATACAGACACCAAGTTAGAAACCGTCTTGTGCTCATCTAGAGGGTTTTTTTCTCTTCCACCTGCTTATTTTCATAAAACTTATGGGCAACTAGCACTTGAAACTGTAGCAGAGTGCCAAAAAAAGCCAATGGTTTAGACAAAAACTAGTGGTGGAAGAGGAGGATGGAAGGACTAATAGTAACATTAATGTGACCACTAGTCTCATTTGTTCATAGGAAACAGGGCTGTCAAATCTTAATTCCATCAGTTTCTTATTTATTTCCATCCACAATAAAATTTTTCCATTAAGAGGAAACCCTGAAGTACAACTACACCATCAGAGCTCTTTTAAATAAGCAATTCTCAACACAGAGGCCTGAACGCTGCCTGCTCTGCAGCCAACAGAGGGCTGTTCTCACTCAACAGGTATTTGAAATGACTACAAAGATTTTGCTTAACATTACAGCATCACCATAAGCTTTCTTATCCAGCAAGGGAAAGCACGAAACGTTCAGCATTCAGAAGCAGTGCCACTCTACTTAGTTCTACAAAAAGCGTGACTAATTCAAGCCAGGTTTTATTATTTGCTGTAGCGCTTCTTTATTTAAATAATTTTCTGTCATAGCTAAAAATATTTTGATTTGGAAATTGTGTCATACCTTGACCTATGTCCATTTGGAAGAAAGTGGTCTCCAAACCTACCTTCCTCAAACTCAATGCACACAGAGCCATCGTATCACTGTCTTTCAAGACATCCTAGAAGAGCCTCAAGATTTGCTGGCGGTTTTCTTCTCCCCAGAGGCTGCAGCTCTGGGTTTGGGGTTTTTCTGCTGCTGTTTGGTTTGTTTTCTTTTGAGAGGGGAGTACCTTGTTCGATATCTGCACTTGCAATACAAGCAACAGTATAAGCACTTACTCTACAAACAGTATTCCTGCGCAACTTTTGGCAAAACTTGAACTGACAGGTTTTACCAAAGCCAGATTTTAATTTTTTTTAAATGGTCCAGCCTCCAAATCCCAAAGTTTTCATGGTCTACAGTACCCAGAATGTTTTCTTTACAAACTGAACATGAAATAGAATATGGTTGAACATGTTTGAGGTTGGAGGGTGGTACTCAACAAGGAAAAGAGAAAACCACTAAAACTTAGCAAACATAGCACTGTATTAGCTTCTTGAAACAGAGAAAACTGTCATCTAAAAGCCTAACATCTGATTTTTTTGAAGTGGTAACTTCAGCATAGTGTTGTTTATTTATCACTAACTATATCTACAATTGCATCTGAAATAAAAACCTGCCAAGTGAAAAGTGAATGGAATCCCATGATTCATAAAAGGAAGTGGTTGCCTTAATACTCTTCTCTTCTCTTCTCTTTGTAAAAATGAAGAGGTTTGGAACACAGCATATCCCAGAAACCATTATCACCAGATCAGAGGCAAGGGTAAATAATATCTTAATTTTTCTCTAGTAAGAAAGCAAGCTACTGAAGAGGTGCGCCTACATTTCTGTCTGCAAATTTTATGGAAAAACCCCAATATTGTGGAACAGCACTGCAATACTACCAGTCCTTCCGGCAAGCATTTAGCACAAACAGTTTGACTTCCAGATCATACATAACCTACCAAATAAAAAAGAAAACCTCTCTACACTGGGCATGTCATTATGCTCTAAACCCAAAAAGAGATTTGTTGATGGTGAAACACAATTTCTGTTTTCTACAAGAGGAGAAGTTTTCAAAGAGAACCGCTGAAGCTGGAAAGGACCTCTTGAGTCCCTCTAATCCAACACTCTTGCTCAAGTGGGGTCAGCTAGAGCAGGTCACCCAGCACTGTGTCAAGCCAGGTTTTGAGTATGTCCACAGATGAGAACTCCATAACTTCCCTGGGCTTATTCCAGTGTTTGACCATCCTCGCTGTAAAAGAAGTTCTCTTAACTGGAGCTTCATGCATTTGAGTTTGTGCCCTCTTGTCCTGCCACCAAGCGTTACTGAGAAGATCCCCGCTGAGCCTTCTCCTCTTGTCCAGGCTGAACAGTGCAAGCTCTCTCAGCATCACCTCATATGACAGATGCTCCAGTACATCCATGTCTCTCTCGTACTAGGAAGCCCAAAACTGGACAAAGTTCTTCAGATGTCACCTCATTGCTTTCAAGTAGAGAAGAACGATCACCACTCTTGACCTTCTGGAAACTCTCCTGATGCAGCCCAGAAGGCTGCTGGGCTTCTTCACCATAAGGATGCATTGCTTGCTCATGGTCAGCTTGTCGTCCACCAGAAGCTCAGGGCCCTTCTCTGCAGAGCTGCCTTCTGCTGGTCAGCCTCCAGCGTTTACTGGAGCCTGGGGTTATTCCTCCCCAGCTGCAGGAATTTGCATGTTCCTTTACTGAACTTCATGAGGTCCCCCTCTGCCCAGTTCTCCAGCCTATCTGTATCCCTCTGACTGGCAGCACAACCACCTGATCTCTCACCCAATCCTTCCAGTTTTGTACCATTTGCAAACTTCCTGAGGGCGCACTCAGTCTTATTGTCCAGGTCATTAATGAAGGCTGCAAAGTACTGGTCCCAGTACCGATACCTGGGGTTTACCACCGGTGACTTGTCTCCAACTGGACTTTGTACCACTGACCACAACCCTCTGGCCTAACCATTCAGGCAGTTTTCAATCCACCTCTCTGTCTACTTGCCTAAGCCATGCTTTGTCAGTTTGTTGACAAGGATGTTATG
The DNA here is from genome assembly GCF_000695765.1 of Mesitornis unicolor. Classification (NCBI taxonomy): domain Eukaryota; kingdom Metazoa; phylum Chordata; class Aves; order Mesitornithiformes; family Mesitornithidae; genus Mesitornis; species Mesitornis unicolor. Next base: position 41,923 of record NW_010176756.1, on the reverse strand, counting down.
GGATACAGCAGCAAAAACCTTGCTCGAGTCAAGATAAACTCACCTACCAAGCTAGTCACCTTGTTGCAGAAGGCCAATAGGTTGGTGGAGCACAATTTGCCCTTCAGAAATCCTTGCTGACTCATTCCTGATCACATCCTAGGTGTATCCCATCTAACACTGTTTACTAGAAACTCTCTCCACAGCCATAAAAGTGCTGATGAGGAAAAGCCTCCAATCTCCTTCTCAAGTTCAGAGTCGTAAGCAGCAGTCCAGAACTCCTTCTGACTAAAAGCCTACAAAATGAGGTGGGTCTAGAAGGCCTTCTCACTCTTCACACAGATTTTTGATGCTTGGGATATTTGTTTCCATTCTTTCATAACTTAATCTTCAGAAAAGACTTCAGGCTGACACAACTGCAGAAGTAGTGCAATGCTCCACAGGATGTCCAAATCCTCTTCCATTACTTACCAAGGATATCCAGCTCTGCCATCCACTTCTGACAACCTGAGAGAGCACCTTGTATCCTTCCCAAGAAAAGGTACTTTAACGAAAGCAAGTCTCAAGTTTCTGAAAATACTGATTCTCCTTGATGGCGCCAAAACACTGAAAATATTGCAGCAGGAGTAAATCAAACCTGCAAGCAAGAACCAAAGGCACAAGCAAGCTATCTACAATTCAACTACTTCACTGCCCTTAAGTGAAAATAGTCCTACTGCGTGGTTCTGCAACCAACTCTGATAGATTTGTGGAAGAGAAGCAAAAAGAGGAAGGAGAAGACAGAAGAGGTGGCATTTTCAGAAAGAGGTGAAGTACAAGGAAATCCCTGAGATGTTGTGTGCTAACTCTTGAGAAGCAAGTAGTCCGTTCGGTGCATTCACAGAGAACAGTTCTGTGCAGGACAGGGAGAGAAAGTATTCAAGTCTTTCAGTACTGGAAAAAGGAGTTTTGGTGAAAAGCCTCTCCATTACTGTGCAGAAAAGGCGAAGTAGAACTAATTACGAAGTTTAGCTCCTTCACCGGTCAGCTGACTGAAGGCAGGACATCTAAATGTGTGTCAGTTGTGGTACCAAACAACAACTTGGCTTAAAATACTTTTCAATGCATAATAGCACGCATGCGATATATGCCTTGGACCATTATTAGTTTCAGTTGCTTAAACTTAATGAATTAGAAGAGAAAAACCTACTATACCTCTTTTCTGAACCAAGAAGACCGCCACAAAACCACAGAATAAATCATACAGCTAAAAACTTCTGTTACATGCTTTCTGTGTTCATGACAGATTTCATAAATACTGTCAAACTGGCATGTCTTTAAAACATGGTTTCAGGCTTTAAAAAGTGCTTTATGGTGGGCTAAGCAATAAAGAGAGTGGAGCCAGAATGAAGACCAATATGCACCTGTTCTGAATAAAAGCCGGTGGCTCAGATCCCTTTAGAACCAGCAATAAAATTAAGCTTTCAGTACTTACGGTCTTACAGCAGGAACTGAATTCACAGTGAAGTTTCTAATCCAAGTAAATTTTGATTAAATAAGCATCACAAGTTATTCCAAATAACCACCAATGTCAAATTTATATTACTTCTAAGTTAAAAATCTCATTTAATACAAGCGCTTTTTAATTAACACTGGAATTTACTCTCAAAGAAAACTCTTCAGCATTAGTATTTTTCCCATTAATTTGGTGCTGAAAGCCAAAACATGTTGCTGGTTTTAATCTTCTTAGCCTTTAAGAATTTTCCACCAAAGCTTCTACCCATTTTTTCCACGAGTATTATTTTGCATGCTACGTGTCTGAACATTCACATTTTAAAGCAGCTTCCTTCAAAATATTATCCAATGGCCACAGGAAAATACTGGCTGTTCGACAGCTATGGTATTTTTCATCCTTTTTTCAACCCGGCTCACAATATTTTGGCATCTGCAGCAAAGGGATGGAGAGCGCTCCGAGTCCGTACGCTGTCATTTAGAATTAGTGGCGATGTATTACCTCTGTCACAGCCCAGTGGTGTAAAAACTGGTCCAGATCAGTTAGGTAAAGACGGACAGGTGAGAGCTGTGTCTGGCTAATGTGTGGTTTTCCTCTAATGCCCTGGAGACTAGTCAACTCGTCCCTCGAAAACCCTAGAGAGAGAGAAGCAGTACAACAGTATCACAAAACAAGCCAGGCACCCGTCTACTTCAACAGCATCAATGACAAAAAGTCCCTCTTAAATTGTGTCTGCGTAACATTTTGTTGTTGTTAAGGCTCTCGCCTGGCATTTCAAATTAAGTATTATCAGAATACGAATTTTGACTCCCGAAAGAAAACAAAAATATTTGAAAAATCAATGGCATACACATTAAAACTGTAATGTGGTATAAAAAACACCCTGCAAGAGTCCAATGTTGTGCTGCTATTTTCAACATAACGCATCTTTAGAAAATAACACAAAAACCCAAGTATAATGCAAGACAGTTCACCATGTGTTCACAGTAACTTAGCGACCTTCTAACATAACCTCAGGGTTTTCAACAAAATAATAATAATTTGGCTAATTATTTCTGGCCAGGTATTAAGATATTTTAGTAGAACAAAACCAGTCACTTTGGGTTTGGTTTGGTTTGGTTTTCTCAGTGCAGCATTTTCTTCACTATTTTAGGGAAAAAAAAAAAGGTAGTTTTTGAAAGCAAGGCATCTGAACATTATGAATGACTGAGATGATGAAGAAAAGACACTTTCTTTTTACCACAGGGCAAGTTACTGGAAGATATTTCTCCGTCATATTATGCCATTTTAAGCACTGTAATTTCCCAAAGCTGCATCACCACAGAACACACCTATTTTTATATGTGAGTAAGAATAGAGTAGCAGAAGTCATTCTGCTCTCATGCTGACCTGGGGCAGCTCACTTCAACATCCTTTGATTACATTATTCTCAAGGAATGTTTTTAATAGCGTGAGCATGTCCACAGGAAAGCCCAGAGGAACTCATCATTGCTATTGTAACGAGCCAATAAAATGCATTTGCTTAAGTCTGGGGAAAAAAAATCTTGTTCATGTCATACGCTGAATTTATGTTTTCCTCATACTTTCCACAGAAAGTCGCTAGTATGAAGAAAAAGTGTGCAGATATTCAGCCCAAATGGCAAAGTGTAAGAACAGGGTGTCAAAAATCAGATCAAGAAACAAAAAGGGGGGTGGGGTGAGGTATCTCACATCAAAACTCTGTAACGAGATTAGAATTACTTTCAGGAAGTACTTACTACACCATTTATTCCAAATTAAATCTAGTAATTGACTATCAACACAAATTTAATTTTGTTAACTCTGAATTATGACATTCACATGGATTACCTATAAGGGTTGAAAACAAGAAGCTGAAATAGTCCACATCATTCACTGAATTATCCTGCACTTGGCACTTCCAGCCTGCAAAGGATGATCTACACAAAACCAACAGCAGACAGTTTATTAAAAATCACATCATGAAGAATTCCCAACCCACCTGCACAATACAATCAATGAGCATGACTACATTGTTCATTTGAGCATCCTGTTTCTAACCGCTGTGGTTAGAATCGCATTTTAAGTAGCTTCAAAGCCAGAACTTGCTTCAAGACAAGTAATACTGAACTTTGCACCCCTGCATGGGCTTAGGTTGTTAAGTTGATTAAATTACTGAGGTAGCAACTTTGCATAAATACCAGTATAACCTTTAATATAGCGATAACTGCCGACACACAGTAAATTAAATTATTTTTATTCCCCTTACTTGGTAAAAGTCACTGTATTACAAGGCTGGGCTGTATTTCTCATTATATCCACTACCTTCAATACAGCTCTTCACATGAACAATAGATCCCATCTACTTTAGAGCAGCTAAAGCTATTAAACACAGAACTAAATTAAAGACTTGCTTTGAGATTTCAAACACAAAAAGGAGCAATATGCAGAGACAGGAGCAAACCCGTTACCAAAGCTGCCTGACACTTCCCTCTGCAGGGGCAATCCGTAAGAAGTGCAGCACCTGCCCACTTTTATTTCTCAACCTGGAGGCCATATGTGCTTGTGGAAACCCAGGGCAGGCAGACACCGCTGACCACCGCAGCGTCCTGCCCGTGTTTAGTGCAGAGCCAGGAGGAAGCCAAGAGCTGGGAACAAGCCCATCTCACACCCTCTTTCCTCAGACGGCTGCAGCTCAGACCTACATCACATTATGCAAAATGCAGATTATTCAAATTTCCTTGTGTGCTGCTCTTGGCACTTGCACTGCGGACTCGGGATTTTTGCTGTAAGAGATTGCTGCTTTCTGCTCTTACAAGCTTGTGAAACTTCAGAGCTTCCGAATGCAACTTTCCAAGCCAACTATCTGCCTCAGATCACTTTTTCCCTAATTTCTCTCTGCTAACAGCCAAAAGGCTTAGCTCATGGATAACAAAATTCTAGAAAGCTTGTTTTTCAGAATTTTTTTTACAGCTCTGTGTTTCAGGAGCAAAAATATCAAATTTGGAATACCTTTGTGCCAGGCACAGACATTTTGCCACCCCAAGAAAATCCATCCACAACATTTCAGCATCCACAAAAATGACAGCTAGAATATGCACGTGCCTGAAGCTGCTCAGAAAGAAAGAAAGAAAATGTCTTTAAATTAAATTTAAAAAAAAAAATCAGGATTTAATCAAACTACAACGTAGGATAATTAATTCTAGGAAAAAAAATAAAAGAAAAAGAAAAGAAAATCAGAGGTAGGTGAGAGAGAACAAAGAAAGGCTTTAATAAATAAAGCTCCCACTTCACACTGTATCCTCAATGGCAAATCCTTATTTCCAGGCGTATTTCAGGCAGCCCAGTGACTCTGTGGTGCGGGCAGCTCTGTACGGACCCTTCTGGTTCCTGGGAGGCCTTTGGTCCTCCTCTGAGCCTGGCTCACTGCTGCTTTTTCTCAACCAGCAGTCTCTCAATCTCCTTCCAATCGTGAGGCTGCCACTCGGCTGCCACCGCGAGTTCTCCAAAGACAAAACCCCTTGGCCACGACCAGTGGTCTTCTCCCAGGAAGGAAAATTTCTTCCCTCCTTCCAAAGGGGTCCCAGTCCGTTTCATCACAGCAAAGAGATTTCACACACACTCAACCAAATCAGCAAGAGGTCTTGCAACCACTTTCCCGTGAGTTTCTACGTAAGGTGAACATTCACGCAAGAATTAGATCCATATATCAGAAGAGGGAAAGAAGCCCGTGTCCTGCTCAGCACAGGGGCAGAAGCTGCCTGAATGCAATGCAAAGGGACCGTGAGTCAGACTTGATCATTCCTTATACCAAAATAAGCCTTTGGAGCATGATGACACATTCAGGAGAATTTAGGAGTTACTGGAAACAGAAATACAAACTGTGATGTAATCACTGAGCAAAATGGTGTGAATACAAGAGGTTGGGAGGGATAAATCAGATGAGAAGCTGCAAGGGGAATGGCGGAGATGTGAAAATAAAATAAATCTTGGGCAGAAGACAGAAAACATGGAAAGAACCAGTGATAAGCCTAAATTCAGGGAGGAGGGACTTGCATGACAGGGCTAGTCAGAATCTGGTTTAAAATAATAAAATATAGAAGTATTTTTCCATGCAACAGTTACAGGTAAGAGAAGTGCCAAACTCCTCGTAACAGGTTTTACATAAACTCCAGAAGAGATGAACAAAATCTCGAATTCACATCAGGCCAGCAAACACAAACTGCAGTGGGTTCAAGAGATCCCCGGACAAGAAAAATCATTGCAAAGCTTATTGCTAAATGACTGGAAGTTTTTCCAACACTTCAGCTGTTGTGTTTTTCTACCCACATTTGACTGTCTGCACACTCCCAAAACAGGACAAGCATTTCAAGCATCCCCCCAGCATGACAAGCCAAGAGCCACCGCTGCAGACCCAAGAGGAAGCTGAGAATCACTGCTCTTCTGCCCTGGGAACACAGAGGCAGCGTAAGACACAGCCCCTGGGCAGAGCTATTCAGTGCTTTTAAGATTCATCTACAAGCAGAACTACGCTCACTCACACACACAAAACCAAGATCCCCAAATTCAGTTGCAGTTTACTTTTTTGAAAAAGTGAAAGCTGTTATGTACATAAAAGAAGACTCAATGTTAAAAGAGCATAAATGTTAAAAATAATCCAACAGTCAATTTAGAAAGTGACAGAGCAAATTGCCTATAATCTTCAGCTTGGCCTCTCTGCACATATACCTTAGAGTATGATAATATTATGAGTCATATCTTCTCTAAAAAAATCTATGCCTCGCTCAAATAATGGATGGATGGACTGATCAGTATTATGCAACGAAGGATAACACAGCCTGACCTGTTCCTGCCTTCTTTATTGCATCATCTATAACGTGAACACCATATGAGACATGAGATGGTTAAAACAAGTAGAAGAAAGGATTAGCTCACAAAATCAGGTAAACCAATAGGTTTTAGGCATTATATTGTCTCATCCTGCTTCTACGAGCTGCTAAATTAATACCCTCTTAAAAGGACAAGAAGGGAGTAGAAACACATTTCTGTAAGTATCATCAGATGAGGTATTAATTTACTTTTAGAACACAAAAACCCCCACATTACTCAGAATGGAGGCTTCTGTCATCCCATCTTCTTCTGCTAGTTATCACCAGCCCTAAAACAGTTCAACAGGAAGTCAAAGTGCAGTAACAGCGGTAAAGCAACACAGCTTCGTGTACCTTAAAGAGCGGTACAGACCCACACCTGATCTCTACTGCTCCACTTGCACTTAGTGAAATTGAAGTCAATCCTTTGCTTTCGAGACAGAAAATGCTAAATATTCTCAAAAATCAGTGCCCAAATGTTTCATACTGAATTCCTAAAGTTAGCGGGCACTTCTATGTACTTCTGTCCACACCTTTTCCTTGCCTCAGTTCCTCATCTCCAAGTTGGGAAAAAGATCACTTCCTTATCTCCTACAGCTGTGAAAATACAACCCAAAACTGCACAGGCAGGGGGAATCCCTTGTTTTCCAAGCAGGACACAATACAATAGACAAAACATGGAGTCTTCTACTGGCACAACACGGACAAAACATAACGTTATCTAAACACTGCTCCAGTGAGTGTGATGCATTCAATAAAAACACAGGATGGAAAAACGAGTTCGTGTAATCAAAGACCAGATAAGGATCTCCCTTACATCATAACAAATTAAGATCAAGACCAATGTCTTTCTAATATTACAAATACAGGCAGAACAGCATTACAGCATAGGAGAAGCTTGTTTAAATACAAGTCTAAGCAGTTGTCAATGGCTCGATTACTTTAGAACCCAAATGTCTATAATGCCGTTAAAGCTGCTCAATTTTGAGGTTCGTGTTAAAGGAAATCAAATACAAGCTAAAGAACACAGAACAACAGAAATTTAATTCAAGAACAGATCCTGATGTACTACAAATACATTACAAATTATTTGCAAAATCTTAGTTCAATATATTAAGACCACCGTGAATAACTAAGAACTACTTGCACTTTTAAAATACATTTTCAACATGCTTGTCAATTACATGCTAGACATTTTACAAAAATGGTCTGATTAATATGTGGGAGAGAGGTAATAAGCATATTATAAGCACCTTTTTTGAATAAGCTGTTACTGACAATGGGAACCTGTTATCAAATTGCACACGAGTGAGACCTCTCCAGTCAGCCAGCCCAAACCCACATTAACCATGATGAATTACTAGTTGAAATTTCCATAAGGTTACCTGCTCTCCACGAGAGCCTCTCTACTGAAGTTTAGAATTGCACCTCTAGGTAACCTGCTCTGTATGCCAAATGGTATTGAAAAGAAAAGCTGAATCTAATTAACTTAAAAAAATCACTGGTTCTCTTGCCATTAGCATAGTGAATATCTCTCAGTCACAGCAACTGCGCAGCGCATTCCTTTTATCTCTTGCTGCTGACTTTTCTTTCAGCTCCAGACGGACCTCACTTCATGCACTGCTGTTATTTTCAGGTTGGGCTGTACCACACAGTTGCAAAATAAAACAATTGCTGTTTGGGCACAAGTGGTTATATCTCCACTACAGACTACGACCTTTGTGCTTCCTGGCTTGAACCAGCTACCCATTGATTTCTGGTTCAGGTTTAAGGTGTTGGTTTTGACTTATGTAGTCAGAAGGAGTCTTTGGGTACTTTAGAGGTCTCTGACAGAAGAACTCTGATGAACCTTGCTGCAGTCATTTAAGACCTTATCCTTCCACTTGTCCTCCTGTAAAACACACTGCTTAAACTTCAACTTGGACAGCGACACATCTATCAAGCACAGCAAGTTTTGCTTAGAATTTGGGCTGAGTATTTTTGTTTGTTTGTTTTTCAAACAATAACAAAATGAAAAAAGTGTAAGGTATCTCAAGAACCCGAGTTCACTCTTCAAGTATTTTAAAAGTAAAACAAGAAAAAGTTAATGCAAGATTCACAGTTCTTCTGCGAATTGATACGATTACCCTTTTGTCATAAACGCAAGGGTTACAGAATTCAAGGAGTGTAAGATCAAGGCTCTGGGCTTTTAGTTCAAGGAAACTTAAAATCCAGTTCTTTTCACCTTTCAGGAAAGAACTTCCACCACCCTAACAGAGGATATTCTACCACAGGGTGTTCCTGAAGCTTTACTGAATTATTTAAACATCTGCAAGACAACAGCCTGAGAAACCTAACTTCACTTAGACTATTGTACGTGATCCCATTTTAAATTTATTTTACCAACCACCAATCACATATTTAAACCAAGGCATCCTACAATTGTTTCTTTACTTCTCAGTTATAAAAACACCCTAAAAGCAGTTTTCCCTCTATTTCTTCCACTGATACTTCTGTTCCACACAGAACATGTAAATATTCATAGGCACAGCCACCAGCTGATTCACTCATTTCCTGAAAACACCTAACTGCATTTCAGGCCTTAATCTTACTAATTTTTCACTGAGTTAATATAATTTATTTACATATTATTTACATATTATTATATTTACATATTTTTAAATTAAGTACCCCTCTTCAAAATAGTTCAATGACTAAGTCGCTGTGTTAGGAAATAAGAAATCAACCTCCCCTTCAGATGAAGGCAGTGAATCCAGATTTTTGCATCCTCAACAAGCGCTTTAACCACTGAGATGATAACAATAAACTGTCATTCAATCACATCAGGAGCAGAAGACTTCTGTACACCCAGCAGACAACAAGGGCACAAGAGCAGCACTCAGGCAAGACAAGGCTACAGGATGGAAATTACAGGAGTTCTGCCCATCTCTGATCAGAGGAGAAACTGCTGGTTCCTATCCCCAAAAAACTCTTCAAAAAGACCTCTTGTAACTTCAAGCAGCTGCACAACAGATTACAGAACCCAAACAGAAGGGAATTACCAAGATGAGATGGCATCCACCATGCAAAGGAGTCCCAGGGGAAGGCAAGGATGAACTGAACCGGTAGCAGTTGTGAGCAACCCACCAGCTGAGAACCTCCCTGACACTTACAGGCTGTGGAGTGGCACAGGGGGAAATGTTCTTGGGGTCTCTTGGCTTTGTGTTTTTAAAGTAAGTTTCACAGAACTAACTTCTGCAACTTTAAAGCCTGCACTAGGCAAACTAATACACACTATAACAGTGGACAGAATTAGCTGAAACAGTAGTATCTATGTCAGGCATGGGAACAGACAGAACAGTTTCTGAAAAGAAGAATTTCTGCCTTACATATCTCTTACAAATCTTAAGGGGTAGTTGCACATGAATATGCAAGACCCTATAATACTCAGGAAAAAGAATTCCAGAAACCTAATTAGCCACAGTGCAGGAACAAAGGTCCTTACATCAAGGGATAACTGGTTTAAAGGTAGGAAGTGGTGGGTAGAACTGATCAGCTCATACAGTGGCAGACAAACGTGACTGGAGGTTCATGAGTTCTGTGCTGGCACTGGGCTCCACAGCCTATTCAGAAACAACCCAGAAAAAGAGATTACAAAGTCCACTAGTAACATTCATGTTATTTATACTAAAGTACTTTGTATAGCAGCATGCAGCTAATCAAATCTACCCTCTCTTTTTCCTTGCCAAAGCTGTTTGGTCAGTTCATCTACTGCAGTCAGACGATGACACGCCAGCACCTCCAAGATGCTCATTCTGTAGTTCTGCAGCTCTTCAGGATGCAGCTGAGCAGCTCTTTTTGCCTGTCTAGGAGTTCAGTTAAGGCCTTGGAGTAAAATGGTTCTTCCACAATAGCCAGATTAATTAGATTGCTATCAATAATTTGTTTCTGCTGCATGAAACAGGGTTGAGTTTTCCTACACAACCCAGGACCGCAGATGTGTAGGACAAGACCCCTTAGCACTTGTGAATCTTCAACCTTGATCAACCAGGCACCGTGTTGAGAAAAAGTCTCTATGATCTGCAGCAAAGGGCTAAAGAAAAGGTTTCCTCTTTCTTCTGGTTTCCTGCTTCAATGGCTGGTGCCACCTATGACCTCTCAATGCAGTGAGTCTAGCGACAGCCCACAGTTTATCTATGAAGACAAAACTGCTCAGCTACTGATCATTACTCGTCACGAGCAGGAGACTTCCTCAGAGACACTGCCGTACCCTTCTCTGGAGCTAAGAGGACTCCATCCAAATTCTTCAGCTCACTGCTCTGGGGTCACTGCCCTGCTGAATACAGCCACGCCAGGACACCACTGTACAGATACAACTTCTAGCCAGACTCCTCACAGAATCATTATGACCGTCTAACATTTTACACAGACACCCGGCTGCGTAACTGGTAGCAGCACTGTCTGACAACCATTTCAAATGGTGCTCACGTGTAAAGGCACCTGGCAAATGTGACGTAATGGAACATTTATGGACTCGGCTGTGCTGCAGAGCTCAGCAAGTGTGTTAAATACATCCCAAATACTTCCATGCTCTCACTCTCAGGAACTGTGCGTGTATAAACAGCAATATACACTGGAAGGAGCAAAACCACGTACAAGCACCATACTAGGGCTGCAGTACCTTTATAGAACAAAAATATGAATTGTTCTCTTCCAGTGTAGGCAGGTACTTAGAGTATTATAAAAGATGTTCTTTTAAAACACTAAAAAAGCCCTGTGGCAATATTTATCTCAGCTTTGGCATAGTTTATTTTAATGAAAAATAATTTCTGTCAAATTGAAATGCAAATGCTTGAAACTGCAATAAAAGTATAAAAACTCAGGTTCCTGCATCAACTTAATCAAACCAGTCTTGAGTTACACTGTTAACGAGGATCAGCACTCTCAGCTCTCATACCAGTTTTTGGAGACAGGAAACCAAGAATGTCACAAACTGCCATTGAAATAGTTTTTAAAAAATTAAAACTAAAACTTTGAATACTTTTCCAACCCTGCACCCATCTCATCATTCACACCAAATTAGCTCCGGGTGGCACAAGTCCTGAACAGAAACTCTAGAGCAAGTGAAGAGTTTTTCCTCTTCCTTTTCCTCTAACATACATAAGCAATGGTTTGTTAGCATGAGGTTTTTGTTTTAACTTTCATTATCTCTTTTGAAGGATCAAGTGTTTCCTTTTGAAGATGCGGCAAAACACAACAAACATCTGCAAGGAATTACCTGGGATTTGGGGAAAAATACAAACCTTATTTTAAGCAAACAACTATTTGAGCTGTGCATTGTTAAAAGTAAGCCTGTCAGCTACTCATTAGCTCCAAGGCTGCAGAGGTTGTCTGAAGAAAAGAATTGCTTACACATTAGAAAGGAGAGCCCAGACCAGAAGAAACATTCGCTAATGAGCTAACGACATTTACCGCCCGGTGCAATTGTAAGCACGGCAACGTAATTCCTTCCCTCTTGGTTAGGAATATCAAACTAAATACAACCAGCCACCCGGGGACAAACTGAGAGGGCCATGCCCTCAGACACAACCTTAGCCTTCCTTCTCTCTCCAGTCCTAGCCCTCTGCAAAACCCTTGAGCAAGGAACAGGAAGTTTGCTGACCAGATGGGGATGGAGGAACGCACCAGAGCCCACCCCAGCATCCAGTTCTCAAGAACTATGGATCCATTCTGGTCTTGTAGCAAGGAAAATTGATCACTTTTATCCTTCATCCTCAGTGACACCCAGTCAGGGAAATGCCAGTGTTCTGAAAGCACGCTCTTCTTTTTAGTTTATATTCAATAGTGCCTTAAGCACTTCTGTTACCTTTTTAATACTCACCTCCTTCATTCTTGTTTCTAAACTGAAGGGTGTGAAACTACAGCCAGAAAAAGCACTTCACAGTGAACACAGACCTTACTATTCTTACATATTTCTTAGCAAGCCATTCCCGATTACTACACCCTCCTATACATGTATGCTGTTTGACTTGCTCTCCAAGGTGTACTGAGTTGACTTTCTATTGTATCATTTGAAATGGCTTGACAGTGGTTTTTTTCCTCTAAATAAGAACTTGGCTTATTTTGGTACAATTTTAATTTATTTATGTCTTCCTTTAAAAATTACACCGTTCTGAAATCTTTTCCACACTTCATTTGTATGAGAATTACTGTATTCAACTGCTCTATCACAGCGGCGTTATTCATAATAATGGTTACAATATCCTCTCCAGGTTCCTCTTTTTTTGAGGAATATAGTATTTTCCTTTTTCTTGTCTATAAGACAACATTCAGTAAGTCTTTTATGAAGCAGTATATAGACTCTTCATTACCTACATTTTGCATTCTCCCTGTGCCTTTTCAAGCTATAAAGTCAAAGGTTGCAGATCACATAACTAGGATTACTACTTTTATTTAGTCATGACTTACAAAGGAAGTATCTATAGAAAACTTTAAAGTCTATTAAAACCCTGAAACACCTCTGGGTACTATATGTGGAGACACAGAATTTACACTTTATACCACAGAGATGTTAAAATGTCCATCCCAGTTCTTTCTAAACACCAGATTCCCAAGGATAGCAGGAACCAACAAGCATGCCTGGCTGCCTGATGAGCCACCAGCTGAGCTCCCTCATTATTTAGAAAGCAACAGACTATTTTAAAGGCACTACCTCTTAAGGAAAGAGTCCATTCACAGTTAGGACAAGCAGAATGTAAGTTACCTCCCGAGTTATCTCAAACCTGCAAAGACCAGGAACTCCCACACAGTTTATGTCTTGCTGGGAGAGAGCACTCAGCTTTTATTTATATGGTCCTCACCCTTCTCCTTTTCTACAGCAACAGAAACAACAACTCTTTGCGAGACCCCTTAAGAGCCCCACAATAAGAAGAAATTGGCATTTGAAGCCATTGGAGGTCTCATTTATGGACAATCTACTTCAAGAGAGAAATGCCATAAACTAACTCCCATTGTTTTTTATCTAGGCAGTGAAATATTATCAGTTCAATTCTCTATTACAGTGAAATAATTTCCAGACGTGCTGCTTCAATGGATAAAAAGCTCCAAAAAACCTTAACTATTATACATAAGGCACACAAATAAATTGCATTTATGTAATTACATTGAACAGGTTTTTCCTTATCTGCACCTCAAGACGTGCTAAAAGGAGACAACTTTTCCTGTGAAGTCAACTTCCCAGTTTATATATTTGATCACAGTCTCATAATCTGCATTTCTCAATCCGTGCTTCACAGAATATATGACAGTAAATACTCAGATTATGTATTAATCACAAGTATTCTACCTTATACAAAAGGGAAGGAAAAAAGATTAATGAATCACTAAGTAGCAGCAAACAAAAACACTGAGCCTAACAAATGGTATTCCTGCGCAACTGCTGCAGTACAGACTTTGGTTTGTGAACAGCACAGCTCCCTTTTGCCAGACAAAAATAATCTACTACATACAAGAAGGTGAGTTTACATTTAATATGTTTCCATATTTGATTAAAAGACTTGCCCCAAAGCCAGTCTTCAGAAGAGTACTCAAAAAATAAGCATCTGCCTCACTAGACCTTTAAAAACCATTCTGAAGCAGCCCATCTGCTCTACAAACGTAGAATGTAGGCACAGAGGGATTACACCAAAAATCCTTTCCACCTCTACCTGTAATAGTGTTGAAGTTTATGACTTTAGTCCCTGCTAGACCATCAATGACATTTCTTCACTTCCTGGAAAGCACTACCTGTCCATACCCACATCCTCAAGGAATCACCAGAACCCCACTGTTGAGATGAAGCTAAGACTGGAATTGGTCCACTTGTGTCACATGTTATATTTGCCCACCCAACACTTAAACAATTTCTCTTCAATCAGCAAAGAACTACTATTTGATTATTTACCAATTATTCCAATAAACCACATTTCTCCCAGTCTGAAGTCATGGACTGTTTGCTCAAGTTGCTCCAAACCTTTCCTCATCTGTTTGTGTATGAAAAGGATTGAGACGAAAGATTTATATCCCAAAACCCTGGCACGCTTCCATCTCTCAGAACCCTACCTGCCTGGATTTATTGAAGTTACTTATATCTCGGGTCCCACACAGTGGGCACAAGGCAGGCATTGAAGGAGAACAGCAAGGAAATTAAGCCAAGAAAACACCTTCTGTCCCTCAGTTTCACCTGAAACTCAGCAGCTGCAGCTGGCCCAGTGACCCAAAAAGCAGCAACATCCGTTCCTTGGCACAGAGACCAATTAGGGTAAATCTGGCCATGCTCATAACAGCATCCAAAATGGGGTGGCTGCATTTCAGCTTTCTTTTCAGAACAGTCCTTGGCCTGTGCTAACTGGTAAAGCTTTAGTAAACAAACAAAAAGCACGACAAGAACCATCCTAATAATTTAACAGCATAACCACCTACCCATGCACAGAAACCTTCCCATTACATATGGAAATACCGACAACATCATCTTCATTCTCAGCACAAGGAGCCCATCATGGCTCACTCAGTGGGCTCCTGCAGACCACCTGGCTATTCATTTCACTACTGCAAAAACAGCAAGTGGAAACCATTGAACGTCTTAAATTCATTTCTAATAAACAGAAAATTCTGCAAGTTAACATGCAATAATTATAATTTAATGTTACCGCCGGGTAACATCGCAGCGCTGTGGTTTAAGCCATCTGGATACATTTACTATCTACTTTTATAGTTTACACATTAAAAAAAAGCTATGAGTTCCTGGACTTTCTACTGATTGCTCCTGCTATAACTGCAAGTATCTTATTATCATCCATATGTACTCTCATCAAATCCACCTTAACGTAGCTTCTCCCTGGCAAATATACATGAGTACATATGTGCATTCTTAGATGCATGTAAAAACGTACATGCTCCACCAGTCAAGAATAATGCAAAAATAAAGACTTCTAAAGAAATTAAAACCAATCACCAAATACAGCAGTGTGCCTCTGACACTACTGAATGCAGTCTATTTAAAGCATGACAGATAAGCAGGTGGCTTAGAAGAAAAGAAATTCATAAAGACTCCCCCCTCACCAAACAGAACATGAATGTACTGGAAGAAAAACAGTGCCATCTACTGACAATATCAGCTTTGCTCATAAATAACTGATTTGGATCAGTTCCTCTATGCAAAACTATCATCATCTAAAAAACCAGAAAGTGTCTGATGAACCAGATCATGGCACACAACTGTGAAATTATATACACATTCTGGTATAGTACCATTCATGTAAAAAACTCGCATGTTTACCTCTAAGCATCACAAGGGCTGTCAGTGATTACCAGAAGTTACACAGCCTCCTTACTTTCTTCAAGGCTTTACCTCTGGCACCCATTATATACTTTTGTCCAACCGGATTTTAAGCATCTCCAGTGAAGTATATTTATATCCCCTTCTTATGTAGCCTATTCTGGTGTGTATCTCTTCTTTTCAATAATTCTGCTAGCACTCAAACCAGATGTTTTTCTGACATTTAAGGTCTATATTTCTAATCTTACTAAAACTGTATTCTCATGGTTCCCCCCCCTCCCCAGTCTTATTTCCTCAACAATGCCAATTTCTCAGTCACTCCCCATTATCACAGTTTACAGCCTATGGTTCCCTGCTCTCCTGAAGGAGACTCAATCCAGCTTGTCCACATCACTCTAAAAGCAAGTCACAAAACTGGACACAATAATCCAGCTCTTATCAGAAAAATTAGTTCACGTATCCTGTGTACAATGACAGGTAAGAAGCTCGTAAAGCCTGGCTAAGGTTCATATCTAGAAAATGTACTACTGTTTCCCTAACTGTACAACTTGCTTCCCAAGGAATAAGACATATCAGACTCCTCTGCTCTTGAGAAGTTAATATGGCTACTTATCTCCCTCTCCAAAGCAACTTCTTATTTTGGACATACCTCTCAGCAGCCACTAATATTTCTGACACCATCTTGGTTCTCTAATTCATTAAGGCATCCCTTTTTAGCATAGAAAAAGTTAATAGTCATGATGAGAAAAAGCAGTGTTTCAAAAAAAAGATGCCACCTATATAGTTAAGAAGCTGAGTCACAGCTAAAATAATGTGTCATTGATAAATCCTATAAAACCCGTATTACGAGATTTTAAGTTGGCTATATATGTAAGAATGTATTTTCAATGCTGTTGCATTCACTTTGTAAGAGACTTGTTTTAATCTTTCCAAGGACTTGCATTATTTTCCAGATGTGTTTCTAAAACAGCCTTATCAAAAAAAACCCAAGACTCAATCAAAAGTACTCTCTCTTTTCCAAGTTTCATCAGAACTTGTAATCTTCCAGAAAAAAAGATGTTAGCACTTGTCAATAGAAAAAACTGCACTAGTATAACTACGTCAGTGCTTTCTTTCCATCTAGCTATTTCAGATTGACTTACTGGGTAGACTATCCACATCTTTTAATTCAATTTAGTTTAAAACATGTTCCAAATGCCACAACTTAAAAGTCAAAAGACTTTCTTTGCACCTCTGAAAAATGAAAAGTTAGTTCTCCTCCTCTGTTGTCAGGATGTAACCAACTTCTGGCAACACCACCACCCTCCAGTTGCCTCCTGCATCTTCTGCCAAAAGGATCAAATGCCCACAGCCCACCTGCAGCTTTCTGATAATCTTCAGAAAATGGTTATACCATTACTATAAAGATCTACACTGAAAATTCAGTAAAATCTAACAAAAAAAAAAAAGCACCTTCATGCTTATTACTGATGTCAGTCCTTACAATGACTGTCTTTGAATTGATTATGGTTTGCCACTGAATTTCCAGTATATGGCAGAGAATTTTTCATTTTTAGAAATAAACTTTGAGGTCCACCTTCCTAAAACTAGAAAGAATTTTGTTTTTATAGTGGTAATGCATTATGCATAGAATATTATAAATTCCATCACCATCACTTCATGTGTTAGTCACCTTATTCACATGTCAATATGAACAAGTCTGCATTTGACAGTACACTGTGCTGTGCCATATTTTAATTAAAATGCTGAAGTTCCAAAAGGCATTAAGAAAAAAATAGCTTCAAGCATATTTCACATAATCTTAATTCCTGTTTATTTATCCAAGGTTCAACAATATTGAGCAACAGAGAAAAGCAACTATATTTTTTCCAGAAGCAGCAAAGCAAAATGGCCTTGTGAAATCCCAGTAAGCCTTCCACTCACTCCAGTGGAACAGCAGCCGCTCTCCCTGACTTCACAGGCAAACCTACCCTCTTTCAAGACAGGACAAAACCAACACCATGAATAATTTCTAACACGACACTTGCCTAGCAACTATGATTTGACTATTTAAGTGTGGTAATTCTAGGAACAGTGAGTTTTAAACATTTGAAAGAAAGCAGAACACGAGAATACACACTGGTTGGTTAATTTGCACTACAGTGTCAGGTCAATCTGTTCACAAGAAAAGGCTGCAATCAGTGGCAGAACAAAGACCACCGGTGATGATATTCTGGGTAGAGGGTGCTCAGTATGAGGTAGCCTTACAGGCAAATGGTATCATTTTGTTATCAAGCACTGGAGAAAAATCGGTCAGTGTAAAGACAGAGTCAAAGTAAAAGGCTATAAGTAAAGTTTGATGGAATCACTAACTTTCTTCCTGATGCCAACTCTTGCATGCTATATTGATCTTTGTGTGCAAACCAGTAACAAAGTTCAGTATGCATCTCCCATATGAGAAAAGGCTGAGAGAGTTGGGTCTGATTAGTGTAAAGACTGAGTGGGGAATCTCATTAATGCTCATAAATATCTAAAGGGTGGGTGTCAGGAAGATGAGACCAGGCTTTTCTCAGTTGTGCCCAGCAACAGGATGAGGGGCAGTGGTCACAAACTGGAACACAGGAAGTTCAACTCAATCATAAGGAAAAACTTTTCACTGTGAGGGTGACAGAGCACTGGAACAGGCTGCCCAGCAAGGTTGTGGAGTCTCCTTCTCTAGAGACATTCAAAACCCGCCTGGATGTGTTTCTGTGTGATCTTATCTAAGTAATCCTGCTCCAGCAGGGGGGTTGGACTGGACGATCCTCAGAGGTCCCTTTCAACCCCACCATTCTGTGAAAGTTCACACTTAACGAACAAATAACGAAAAAGCCACAGTTTGTTTTTAACAGCAGACCGAGAAGCCCGTTCACCGCCGTACCTCATGTGCAGTATCCCGATGAGGGTGGCGGCCAGCTCGGAGGACATCCTGCCCATGATGCAGCAGCGGCTGAGGCAGGAGAGCAGGCTGGCGGGCAGGCGCGGCAAGAAGTACACCAGCTGCACCAGCCGCCGCTGGGCCTCCGCCGGCAGCAGCACCAGCGCGCCATCTAGCGGATCTGCCGGCACACGGACGGGGTTAGCACCCGGGCCCTTCCCGCGCTTTTGAACACAAAATTTTGAGCTTCGCGACATTTTCACAGCTTAATCCCTCGTCTTTCCTAACCATCTGTTTTATAGTTAAGAGCCTGTAGCACTTGCGGAAGGGAGGACAACGAATCATTGAAGGCGGGGGGGAACAGAAGCAATATCCAGAGGCAGATACTGCAAAAACTGAAGCTTCTAGTCTATCAAAGTCCTGCTAACTTGAACTGAAAATTTTAATCTTTTAAGATTAAAAAAATAATTATTTTTAGATTTCAAAAAACTTTCCTTCTTTAGGAAATGACACACGATGCTGGTGCAGGCTCTAGAGCACAAGTCTTATGAGAAGCTGGGGTTGTTTAGCCAGGGGGAGGGAGGCTGAGGGGAAACCTTATCGCTCTCTACAACTACCTGAAAGGAGGTTGTAGTGAGGTGGGGGTCAGTCTTTTCTCCCAAGTAACAAGCGATAGGACAAGAGGAAATGGTCTCAAGTTGCATACGGGGAGGTTTAGATTAGATATTAGGAAAAATTTCTTCCCTGAAAGGGTTTATCAGGCATTGGAACAGGCTGCCCAAAGAAGTGGTCGAGTCATCATCCCTGGACATATTTAAAAGACAGGTAGATGATGTGCTTAGGGACATGGTTTAGTAGTGGACAGGTTACGGTTGGACTCAATGACCTTAAAGGGTGTTTCCAACCAAATAATTCTATGATTTTAACCTTTATTATAGAGGTTAATATATATTAACGCCCCTGCCTCACACACCAAGATTTTACATTAGCTTTTTCCACGTATTGCAACTTCCCTGCCAAGTGACAGACAAAATTTGGTATGCTGTAGCTTAAAAGTCTTACCGTATATTCGAGCAGCAGTAGCTTGTAAACTTTGTAATAATTCCTTGTTCGAACGAGAAGCAGCAGAATGAATGATATCAATCAGCTGATTTGAAAGCTCAGGGTTTCTCAAGCCAAGCAGAGCAAGTTGCTGAGGTAAGCCAGCCAACCAACGAGATAAAACTTTACTTCGACTCCTAAAGAAAGAGGGAAAATTAGTTGGGGAAAAAGAACCCCAACAAAACCAAACAAAACTAAAGAACCCACAAACTGACTCTTTCTAGTCCTGACTAAGTTGCTTTAATGTCAGGTACAAATAAATTACAGTAAGCGGCAATTTTGTGACTTGCTGAGAATATTTCAACAGAAGATATAAGCACAGTGGTGTGCTACTCGGGTTACATCAGAAGTATTTACTTGATCCATAGGCTTTGCACTGCATACTTGCCACTCTTCCAGAAAGTATGTGTGTGAACTGGCAAAACAGCATTCCCATTTACTGTTAAGTTTTATCAGTTTATATTTAATGAGGTTTATATTTAAAGGTTTTCAGGTACGGCTCTTAATACCACTTTCCAAATTAAAAATTTACTTTGAAAAGTGCAATTTAATAGTTAGCACTAATTAAAGTAAGGATCCCTGAATCCCATTTACAGTTTTACTCCTGAATTCTTACAGGCAAATTAGTTCAAACACAGCTCTCCTAAAGGTGCTGCTACTAAAAACTTTCTTAATAGATCTGCTACCTCTATATATTCATAACTACACCAAAAGCTTTAGGGAGCAAACCAAATCCTTACACTCTCTACAAGCCATACAGAGCTAATGCAGTCACTTATTTTCCCCTGAACTTTAATCAACACAGCCATCTACTAAGCTGCACATCCCAAATGTAGAAAACACAACAGAAAGGAAGCATAAGGGACAACTGGAAGAATAATGCAGTTGAATTTGCAGGATTAGCAATTAGGAAAGGAAACGGCACAAAAAAATATCGGAAGGAAGAAATGTCAAGAAAGAAACTTTCTACCACGGCTTTTTAAAGCAGAGATGCATGCCAAGCTCTCTACTTCTTCATTTATTGGTTGAGCCCTCAAGGTTAGGATTCACACTATAGCTCCATCAAACTATCACCTTGCTCCTGCCAAAGCCAGACCATTATGAGGGGTATAGCCTCACCAGCACTGATGAAAGACAGATACAAATCTTACTGAAGCTGCTGGCCACGTTCTTCCTAATTTAGCCCATGGTGGCTTGCCTTATTCATGTTGGGAATACACTGTTGACTTATATTCAGCTTGACATACACTGTAACTCTCACCTCTGTGGTTTGGTTTTTTTTTTTGCCGCTGCTCAGCATGAAGCAGTGCATGGGGTTATTCTGCACCAGATGCAGAATTTTGGACATACCCTTATTGAAACTTTATGCTGTTGGCCAACCTCAAGTTTCACAAGGCTGCTTGAAACTGAAGCTCTGCCAGCCAGCACGAGCCATCTCCTCTATCTTAGCACTCTGTAACAACTCCCTAAGCACGTACTGCTGTGTGACCCAGGTCACCGACAAAGCTATTGCACAATATTGGCCTCATCATCAGTGCTGCACATACTCCTTACCAGACACCAAACCGAACCCAAGTGATTCATTGCTACCCTCTGATCCTGGCCATCTTTCAGCCCCCTCTTCAGTCCATCTAGCTATCTTCAAACCCCTCATTTTGGAAACAGGAATGCTGTGGAACACAGCACCAAAAAAACCTTATTAACAAAGTGTATCGTGTCAGAGACTCTACCCTTGTCCATGCAGCCAGTCATTCATCACAGAAAGATACCATGTTGGTAATGCATGGTTTGCTCTTATATACATCCTAACTCGTTCCTGATTACCTGCTTGTCCTTTACGTGTTCAGAAATTAATTCCAAACAGAGAGGCTGCACAGCTCAAGCACTGGAACAGGCTTCCTAGAGAGGTGGTCGATGCCCCACATCTCTCAGTGTTTAAGAAACACTTGGACAATGCCCTTAACAACATGCTTTCATTTTTGGTCAGCCCTGAACTGCTCAGGCAGTTGGACCAAATCATCACTGCAAGTCCCTTTCAACTGAGATATTCTAACTTTCCAGGGACTGAGCCAAGGCTCATCAGCCTGAAATTCCCCAGATTCTTTTCAAGATGGGTTAATAACGCTTTTTTCCCCAGTCATACAGAACCTCCGGAGTTACCATGGCTTTTCATGGAGGACAAACAACGGCATCACTTTGATGTGAGACAATTTTTTCAGCATCCTCAGGTATATCCCTTGTGTACGTATCTGGCCCATGGATTTCATTATATTCAGCTGATCTGATTCTTGCTAAAATTAAAATTAAAGAGGCTTTTTACATGACATCTTATTTGTTTTGCTGGAATGTTTAGCTTTCTACTGACCCTACCCAGGGCCTCAAGCAAGCACAACTGAGATCTTTCAGCCAATTCAAACGTGAGTGGAAGGAATCTGAAGCTTAGGTTGACCCTGCAGCTCTTAGAATTTGGGCTTTCTTGGACATAAGTAACTAATAATAAAGGCAATTGAATGAGGTATCAAATAATCTTGTTCAAAGATTACAATACTTCCATGTATCTTCTGCTACCCCTTAGTATCCTCAAAAATTACACTTGGTTTTTTTTCCCCCAAAACCTCAGTATACAAGCAGCATTTAGAAGGCAGAAGATCAATCACAGGATTATTGTTTGCAATTGTCTGGTTGAATTTTAAATTTTAAAAAATCCTGTTAGTTGCTAAGTGAACCTATTTTTGTTTTGTACAAATAAAACTCTTCTCTCTTCTACCATTGCCTCAGGTAAAGCAATTCTTACAGATTATTTCTCATTTCCTCTGTTCAGGTTGTTGTCACCTACGTACTGTCCTACTGTACATATTCCTGTTCATCCTGATTTCAGACCAACTTCTTCCCTCATCCTATAGTGTGTTGGTTAAAAAGCTTTTGCTATTTTCACATCCTACGAAGAAAGTAATTCAGCTTGACATTTAGGAACTACTATTTCTAACCGGCTTGTCAGAAAAATAGGAATGAAACCAGTTTGCTTATCCATTCCTTTTTCCCCCAAGTGCTAGTTACTGTAAACACCCTCTAAAAGCTGGTCAGAAAACAGCAAAAACCTTGGACAAGCTCTTACCTCACTTAAGACAAATTTTCATTTGTATTTATGACTTGATTTTCCAGACCTCCTCCTCCATTCCACTCAATTGGCTTGATCATACTTCAGGCAACTTCACTAATTAGATTTTTTTCTTTCCCTGAAATGTCTTTGGTGCTAAGCTTTAAAAGTCGACAACCTCCATTATATTGTAGATCTGCTTTTTTTACCCTTTTTAGCTCAAATTGAAACAGTCTTATAGACCAATCCTGTCTTTCATGGGCTACAATTTCTATGACATCCTGGTTTATCAAATCAAGTATCATTCATAAAACAAAACCATTTCATCAGCTTCTACTAAAGTGCTGATTACATGAAAGAAGCTGTCAAGTGTAAATCAGAAGTTCTATGTAGGTCTTTGAAGGTGTGAACAAGCGTAGCATAATGATTATAAAAATGACTTCATTTTCAAAAGACCTGACAAAATCCCAGAATCACAAAAAACTTTAAGGAAACTAGGTATCCATGACATAAGAAGAAATGGCCCTGCATAGAGAGATTAATTGTGTTTAACAGTCTGCAGAAGAGGCAACTGAAGCAGCCAGAGTTGAAGGTAGGCTTGACAGAGGTCTCAAATCACTTGACATGCAAATAGTGGATGGAAATAAAACATTTGCTTTCTCTTCCCACAGATGTGGGTGCTGGTATCACAAAGGATCAAAACAAATAAAAGGGTGTTGGTCTTCAGACTGTTGAGCTTTGTCACTCCTTGCCAGAGGATGCCAAAGTTCCTCTCGATTTAGACCTGTCCAAGGAATGACCAGAAAAGCTCATAGAAAAGACATCCACTGAGTGATAATAAACACAGGGACTCTACGTAGTGAGGAAGTACAGGCTTCAAATGGTTGGAAGCTTAGGGTACTACAGAAAAGTAGTTCCTGCCTTCTTCCTAAAGCATCTCACGTAGGTCAGGGGTGAAGGCAGGCTGTGAGGTTAAATAGCCTTTTAAGCCTCTATCAGTAGATAAACACACACACTGTATAAGCATATATACACACAATGACTACACATATGTATGTAATGATGAGTTATGAAGTTAACTAGTATCAAGACCAAAATAATGGTTCTGAACCTTGTAATAAATCAATCAAGTTCTCTTCCAAAGGGTAACAATAGGCCAAAAGCTCCTACCTAACTTCAATCAGATAACCTAAAAAATAAACAGCTTCACTTAAATGTCCTTGGATAATGTTCCAACATGAATTCTGCTCCTCTTAGACTGCACTTGACAAGCTTCTGAGAGAAAATAAATTTTAAAAATGAGGAGAGCAGTCCCAGGAGGACTGAAGGAGCTATGACATCAAACTGAAAGGAGTAACATGTGCAGTCCACATCTTGAAGAAATGAAAAAAAACCAGCCTGCTTCTAAAAGAAAGAAATGGATCAGTACAGTACACAAACATTATGTAGCCTTAAAATGTCTTGTCAGACATAAGTGTAATTCTTTTTGCCAAGAATTTGTGAGATTTCATTCTTCTGCTGCTAAAAATGCCACGATTCCATGTAGAAGAGGAACAGAAAGAAAACTACCACTATTTGTGATGTTTAAAGATGGAAAGTTAAAGCTTCCTAAATAGTTAGATGATCACATGAAACTGGATGAGATGCTCAAGACTTCCAGGTAAGTATGGAAAACAGTCATTATGTAGCCTTGGGGGAAATCAGTATGAAAAAGACGTTTCTTTCACCCCAGATGAAAAGAGGGGGAAAAGGGGATATTTCCTACCCTTTTTCCTGTCTCTCAAACTCCCTATATTTTTAATAATGTTCATATTGTAGTTTAAGTAGTACAGTGTTTCCAGCTGCAAATCTGATCACGTGTACTCAGGCATTACCACAATAACAGATTTAACAAAGCAAAGGAGTTGCAGAAGAGAACAATTCTCCCAAAACTTGACTCTGGTAGTGGACGCCAGTAATTCTAGGGGCCCTGAGGTTTGATTTTTACCTAGCAGCAGAAACAAGTATCATGGGTATGATCTTGTGTCCCTTTGCAATTCTCAAACGAGATAGGATTAATGCAGCCTGATCTGCATTTTAATGATTTTATGTAGCTGGAACCAGATGACTTGGCTGTAAAATACCTTCTGGAAAAGTTAAGACTTGGAGACAACTCCAACAAATCTTGTAGTTAAAAGTTATTTAAGTTATATCAGCAATATAGTGAGTAATCTCCTCATAACTTGAGGGAAGCTCGATACCTATCAGAAGCACGAAACTGGGAACTCAAAAGGACAAGAACATTTTCTGAAACCTAGTCTCTTTAGAGCCACACCCCCAAAAAACAGAAAAATGCCTTTCTTAAATAAAGGAAGTACAAAATGCTAGACAAGCACTACCAGAACCAAAGACACAAAGCCACAAGCCCATGGCCTCAGGCTGAAGTGATGGAAATGCTCCATGACTGTAGCTGCACAATCTTGACACCTCTACCAAGTATCACGCAGCCAGTAACCATGAGCTTGCAGCAGTATACTTCAACTTGAATCTTAAATCACAGTCCCTTCATTAAGATCTAACTAGCAGTAATGTCAAGGAAGAGACAAGTGAATACACATCTCAATCTCACAGAGAAGCTAAACTTTCACACTTCAGTGCCACAGTGCCAAAACAGATTCAGAATGAAGTTTTATAACATTTACATAGTCATTCAGTATTTTTGAAATAAATACATTATGTTGAAATGAAAAAGAACATGCAAATGGTTTTACCTGATTCTTTGAGTCCTCAGATCTTCTTTTTGGTAAACTCTGCTAAAAAATTTCAAAAGCAACGTACGAACAGGAAAGAGGAGATTCCTTTGCTGGTATAGCGTGTATACTGCTTTTATCAACGGTTCTGTTGCCACTGTAAAGAAAATACATAAAAATCTGAAGTGGTGCTTCTTGATCTTCTGATTTTATACACACGTACACAGAAGAGGTATAATCAGTATCTGTAACTGTTTACTTTTAACTCTACAGGGAAGCACCAAAATGTTTTAAAACAACTACTGGATAGACTTCTAAACCATTAAAACACCACCTGCTTGTGCAGCTTGTGAAAGAGCCACACGAAACAACAGTGACAGCACGCAAGTGAAAACTTCAGAACTTCGTGAAGACGAGGCAGTGCACAGGTCGAAGGGCGGCTGAGAACCAATAAATTCCTGCTTTTCACACCTGTCTTCCACATCTTTCTCCCCTAGTGCAGTAACCTCATACCAATCTTCTTTACTCCTTACCTGTGCTCCCCCAAATCTCAGTGTCACGGTGCCTTCAGTTCTCTCTCTATTATCCCTTTCCCTCTGCCACACACAAGCCTTATCAACTCTCCATGTCTTTGAACCAGCTGGCTTCAAATCACATTTGCTGATGAACCAGAAAATATGTACCTCAAAAGGCCACTGCCAAGCCACTACAAAAAGAACTGCTAAACTTGCACGACAACCTTTCCTCCTCTGAAGCTCTCATCAGCCACGCGTTATCAGCAGACTTAAAACAATGTATAAAGTTCTATTCTTATGGCAAAGTTGGCTAAAACCAGCCAGCAAGTGCAGAGGCTATCACAGCAGACTAAGAAACAGAGCAAGTATTTTCTTTGTGAATCAGATTAAACCACTACCGTGAAGACATAATGAAGTGATTGCTGCTACTTAAGTATCTTCATAAACCAAGACGGCGAAACCTTTGTCTTTCCATTCAGGTGTACAGAGCAGTCTTAGTAAGTTATGTATTCACAGACAAACACAATTTCGTGTTCCACACCAAACAGAGCTGCTTCTGCCCACAGAAACAAGGATGTTCCACACTAAAAATTATTCCAGATCCAGTCAGGGACTAGTCTTCATCAGCAAAACTCTTACCAGGGGACATATTTCAGTTATTGTATAGGGATTCTCACTAAAAAAAAAAAACCAAACAACAAACCACACTATAAAAAGCACCTAAAACGGTATGACCATATTCAAGCATAACACAGGGAGCTATTTAGAAGTGGAATCTAACATAATTGTCAATAGAAAAATACATCAACTATTAGAACGTATTTCAATTATGATAATTTATTAAGTTCTTTTCATTGCATCGGGAGCATCAACTCAATCAATTTATGTACCTTCAGATTAAGAATCACCTTGGACCAAACACGTGCTTATTCTTAATTGACTAACAGATCGTTACTTAGCCAAAAATGACACAGAGGTATAATTGTTAACTGAACAAATATAAGAAGATATAAATAATCTAAGTGCACAGAACGCTCAGCCACGTTCCAATAAATCTGAGGCACATTTAGTAAAGCAGTTTCTTCTTCTTGAATTGCCTCCTATGAATAGGACAAGTTTAAAAACAGAAGCAATTTAAAAATGTATCCTTATGAAGTAATACTTAAAAGGTCTGCATTATACAGCCTCCCAAAATGCAGCCAAATTCCATGTACAGGTGCATGGGCTTGTTCCTCCTCAAGTGCAGGAGTCTGCACTTCTCCTTGTTGAACCATCAGCTCATTTCTCCAGCACGTGGAGGCTGTATTTCCTCTGCATCTACTAAATGAATTTTAACATGACCTCTAGTCAGGCTTTTAGTACTGCACAAGGATTACCCTGAAGAGGTGAGAAATTGTCCACACAAATAGATACAGATTCATGAGCTAAATGATATCCTATTTGCAGTGAAATTCCTGAAACTTTATAGGATCAGCAGATAAGATCCATGCATATTAACCTTTCAGAATTTCATTTATTAAAACTTTTTTTAAGCTTAGTAATTTTCTGCATTCCTGAGGAGAATTATTGTATTAAAATGGCTACTTCAGTTACAAAAACACCAGCCATCCTCCACTATCTGGTAAAAGTTTAGAAGATAAATGAAAAAAAAAAAAATCAATGTTTCATTACAAGGAAAAACATGAAGTATCTGATTTAACAGTCTAACAACAGTTTGGAAACTTGTCTCCTGAGCAGCAACCCTTCTGCTTTAACTCAGTCAAAGATATACCTGTGGACTATTATTTGCCTTCAAAGGGAAGCTAGATTTGTAGTGCAGACAGGAATGGTTAGTTATTATCTTTGTCAGCAGGGACATAGGGATAGACAGATTCCTAATTAAAATGGATTTGGAAGGAGACAGAACTGCCTGCCAAAATGTATTTGAGGGACATGTGACAACTTTTCATCACATAACACTAAGAATGAAATGTGCTGCTAAGGGCAAACCATTTTCCATAAACTCTACTTGGCTGCATGGAATCCACTTCTACCAGACTGGTAAGACAACAGACCCCTGCCATCTTAGGCTTACTGAAAAATGCCTTTCTTTAATAAGTCCTACATCACTCACTGAACAGACATGTCAACTAAGATCTCATCTGAAACACAACCAAGTAGTACTTGAAGAGAAAGAAAGAAAGAAAAAGCCAAGCCAAAATACTGCAGTGATCCCACAAGTCATAAGGAAGCATGTTCTCTCTTGGAAAAGGATTCAAATCAAACACTTTGGAAATATTCTACAGCAGCTTCCACCAGAACCATCGTGGCATTTCATGTCATCACTGAACTAGAATGGTCACCTGACATTACTCAAGGAAGTCTACCAGCTACATTGACGATTTTAAATAGAGACTGGAATATTAAAGCATCGTGCACCTCTACATCTTTGCATTTTTTTTTTCTATGAAGAAAACTTACCTTCCCATTTATAATAATATCTTAAAAAGTAAAAGCAGAAACAGGTACACAAACATATTAATACTTTGCACATCAACAGTGTGAAACTAACAGCATTCCTAAAAATCAAGTTTTCAATGCCACAGACAGGGATATAACCACGAAATTCAATTCACCTCTACATATAAAATACATTATGATGCAACAACTGAGGATATAAGATGAAGTGACCTGAAAATGCTAGAGTAACTCACAACTTTTTGTCAGTGCCTAACTCTGTTTTTCAGAAACTACTCATCTCTTACCTTTGTTTTGCTGTATTAGCATTAGTCTCCAAGTCACACCAAGCAATCTGTTCACCTGCTTGCTGTTCAGCTTACTGCCGTCCTGAAGAGTATCTGTCACAAATTTCCTTATCATGTCCAGCCAGCCAGAATCCGTCTGAAGTGTTGAGGTGCTTGCTAGTGAAACCATGATATCACACAAGGTTAGGTTCAGTAAAAGATGGTCTACGCTGTTTGAGGATGCCGTGCAACACTTGTTGCTAAGGTGGAAGAGAAAGAAAAAAAAAGAGGTGTCAAAAAGCTTATTTTGTGCCTTTTAATATACACTCCTTTGGCAGAATTTGTAGGGGAAAAATAGTGTTTAAAAAAGTGTTAAAAGTTTTAAAGTAAGTATCTGCTTTAAAAGAGTCTTCGAGTACGTGAAAATTTTTGTTCTGCCACCAAAATGTCTATTTCTCATATTTGCAGTGGCAGCAATAACCAAAGCTCTAAATTCTATCTCTATGGCTGGTTTCTCCTTTTTGACATTTTTATTCTGGCCTAGCACAAAGCATCCCATCTCCTGTCCAGCCCTGTAGCACAACTATAGAAGAGCCAACGTGGTGAAGGAAAGTGTTTTAACTATGTTTTGATGTAACTCAGCAGTCAGCTGAAGAAAACATTCAAAAACATGAAACTAGTCAGACAGACACAAATCAGCAATACAAATTCCAGAGGAAGCATTCAATAAAATACTTTCATTTCTCTACAAGAGTGTTTTAATTTCTACTGGAGGCTATTCAGATAACTTCCTATACAATACTTTCACAAAAGACTTCTCAACTCAAAGCAATGCTACCTTCCTATAAAAACTTTTCCACAGATCTTCGAGGAATATATATAAAGTTTTCTTTTCCAACATTAAAAACTTAATGCTGGATAAAGCATATGATTCACATTGTCTCACGAAATTAAAAGCTGTAACATGACCTTGACTTTATTCTTACCCTTTGCATGAATCTTTCTTTTTGTGCTTTGCTGTTTCTTGTAAAGAATAAGGAAAATGACGCATGAAATGGTGCTTGAAATCAACAAGATAATTCATTCGAAGCCACAGTTCCTGCCAAGGAAAGCAGATGATAAACAGAAACCATGGTAGTAAGTGAAATACATGAATGCAATCATCCAAAATGCACTACTGGAATCAATGAAAAACAAGTTTTTATACGTATTTTCTTTCAGATCTAACTGTGAAGTCCCACGCATGAACCTGAAGGTCCACAAAACAAGAGAGTAAAATTACAAGTCAAGGTTGAGTAATAATATTTAATCCAAACTGGATCAGCATATTATCGCATATTAACGTGGGAATATGCAATATTAAACCAAGTGAGCTACAGATGTAAATTAAAAGTGCTTTTCTATCAATTTTGGGGGTACTTAAAATCAGAGTGAACTCTTGATTTACTTGCAGTGACTGTCCTGAGTTTTCCATTAAGATTTATTCTGAAACTGCCTTCATCTTTCCCCATCATTAGTGTACTTGCAGTTCAAAGCCCACTGACAATATGTGTTGCTATTAATAAGCAAAGCTTCCATTTTCAAATTGAGCCATTTGAATACATTTTATATATAAAGGTGACTATTATAAAGGAAAAATAAGATTAAAAGTTTATCATCTCTGAAACACAATATTCTGGAGGGAAAAAAACAAGGAAGTTGTATGGACATCAGATTTTTTGGGTTTTTTCCCCAAACATCCTATGGTCAAAATGCCACTGCGTGTACCTGAAACAGCTACATCTTGACACTAGAGCACTCCTGAAATGCAGGTACCTTATGGCTAAGGGCAGCAGTTTGGCAGTGGCCTAAAGAAAAAGGCTAGGGCAGCGGGTTGCCACAGGTATTACCTGGTCAACAGCCTGCTTTCTGCCTGCTTCCAAGCCTTCTCGAGAAGGTGAAAAGGGAACAGCATGTTTTGTTCAGACACACTGAATCCATCCCTCAAGGCTGTGTATGTTGGGTAACTCTGGTCTAACAGAATTATTCCAAAAATTATTTCCAATAATTGTTCTATACGTTGATTTTTATTTTATTTTTTTTTTTAGCAAATGGACCTACAGTCCTATGCTTTTATCCAAGTAAAACAAAGAGCTGTCAAGACATTCCTTTCAACTCCTCTCAATAGCCAAAATGGAAATGAAGTGTCCTTTCTCCAGTTTGCAACATCTTTGAAAGAACAGTAAAAGTTAGAATAGCAATTCATTTATCAAAGACAGACAAAATAATTAGGGAAAAAAACCTCACGGATCTTTTCCAAAATTCCTGTTGAGGTGTTGATTCAATGTCTTGGGATAGTACCAAACATGACAATGCAGTTTGTACCAAGCAATTACAGGATCCCGTATCACTGTTATTCCCTACCGTTCCAAGGATTTAGGGCTTGTTACTTTTCAATCCACCCCTCAACACAAAATTTTTCAACATGTAAAACCAAGGAACAAACACCTCCAATTTATGCTTTCTTCAAATTTGTATTCTAGAGTTTATCTGGGAGACAAAATGCTACTCTTCTCCAATACCACCTTCAGTTTCAAAAGCTTTTATGCTGCAGTCTGTCAAGAAGGACTCCTGGAGACTAGCGGTGAACTTACTGCTCAGATCCACAAATTCTTTTCTAGAGTAGGAGACTATAAAAATCCAAGCTCAAATTTTACTCAAAACCTAGGCTACTTCTCTCTTACAATATTTCTACTGCTTTAAATCAGCAAATCACTAGCTTCTGATCAAAACAAAATGAACTCTCATTAGTACGCCACAGATCACTTCTCCCTTACCATTTTGTACGTTTCATCGTGTCGCTTTGTGAGTTTCCACAATAAATGTATTATACTAAGCACTTGCTGCATAAGCTGCTGAGATTCTGATTCCAAATGGTTTCCAAGAATAGGAGCTGACAGTGCAGGAGATGCTTCAATCCAGCACTCAATCAGTAATGGAATTATTATCTCAATAAAACCTTTTAAGTTTTCAGCCGAGGACAGGCCTTTTTCTGCACTGTCCATTACATTTGCCAGAGACCTAAATGACAAAAGCAAAAAAAAAAAGAAAAGAAAAAGAAAAAGAGATAAAGACACCTTTAGAACCAGGTTACAGCAATACCACCTTCCTGCCTTCTGAACACCAGGAGAAATTACCTTTTTTAGTATGTTAAATGTTTGCTTGTTTTATGACTAGACATTTCAGGAAAGGAAAAAAGGGAGCTCAGACTATCTAGATCTACAACAAACTCGCTCCTGAGTCTCCCTGCAAGGTTGTGTGCTTCTGTACCAAATTATTAGATTTCAGTATTTCTCTCTCCGTCGCTATATATAAAGTCCATGAAGTGAAGAAATATGATCTGTATTATTACACCACCTTCAAACAGTGGATAACAATTCACTGTACTTAGCACAATAAAATACAGAAGTTTTAAGCACCTTGAAGCAAAATAATGAAACTGACTACAAAGTATCATTAAATGCATGAGGTTTATTACAGTTAATAACCATCTCCAGCTATAATAAACATAATGGTTGTTTGTATTAATAGGAAAATAATACTCTGCAGAAATATAACTTTGGTTCCACATGATGTTTAACTACAATGCTCTGGAGAGCAACTAGCTGTAAAATTATTAAAATGATCCGAAAATGAAATTAAACAAAAAAAAAAAGAGAGATAATTAAAATAACATCTCCTAGAAAGCAAGAAAACCAAGGACTTTTCCCTCCCCCCTTGTAAGACTTCATTTGTGTTTCAAAAGGGATTATCAACACAAATTACCAAATCCCGCTCCAGGATAAAATCAGGCAACACGTATGCATTTTAGAAAGAAGGTTCTTTAAAGAAAGAAATCCCTTAATACCTCCTGCTAATTTTAAGCAACACAGAAGCTTCTGAAAGGGTTTCCAAATATCATCAGCCCTTAAAAAAAGAAAAGCAACAATAATTTCAACTGATAATTTTTTACATTGTTTCCCATGAGGATTTTGTTTTCTAAGTCACAGCAGGGAATTCCCACCATAATTCTAACTTCCTAATGTACATAAAATTGGTACTCTGAACCCCTAGTAAACTCCATTCTATTTCAGTGATGTTCTCCAAGTAATAATTTTCCTTACATATACACCCAAAATAGGATTTGAAAAACTAGTTTGTTTCTTTCCACAGAGGCAGAGAAGTCACGTTTACAAATATTTCAATTTCATATTTCATCAAAGAGGTAAAGCAGTTTTTGTCTGATCATCTTGCCATTTCCAAATTATCCAATTAGTTATATCCTTTGATGAAGCTACATTTCTCATGCTGTTGCAATCATCTATTATATGCACAAAAGAGAAAATTTTATTCTATCATTTCTCTCTGGCTTAAATTGGTATCTCAAAAAAATTACTAAACCAAAATCAACTTGGGTATTAACAAACTGTAAAAGCAGCAGGGAGAAGACATCTGCGAAGGAAGAAAAAGTGAGTGCAAGACAAATTCAGGCTCTTTTTCAATGAAGGCAAGATGGGAGAGAGAATTTAGATCTCCAGCACAAAACACAATGGACAAGCAGAAACATAACTGGTAATAAGAAAAAAAATATTTTTATCTTTAGTACCTACTACAACTATCAGACATCTTAAAATTTTATAAAGCTTAGCATTAACTGCAGCAACCAAGGTATGCAGTCAATGTACTTTGGCTTTTTATTGCTCTATGTGTCTTCTATTCCTACAGACACTGAAGGAAACTGGTGTCTTTCTGCAGACTATTAAGAAAGTTTAGGGTGAATGGTTCCAACTTAAACATTTAACTCTCAGCCACCTAAAGTCACAGCAGACAAATCCCATCTTCCAGTTACAACCTCAATGAATTCTAAAGCATCACTGGACAAACCAGTTGATAACAAGACCATAACCTCACTGAAAACATTAGCTTCATCTGTAAATGTTATGGCATGACAGGACTACATGCACAACTGAGACTCTAAAATGTCAGTAATTGGCTGAAATAGTTCTGAAGTAATACTACAATCACTTATCTAAAAATAATACCTGATATTACAGTAGAGCTCTGGAATTCAAGCAATCTGTCTCTGGAACACAAAAAAATTCTCCCCATTAAACAGCGCACAGAGTGCATGGAACCTGTGAAGTTGGCAACACACACCTGAAGACTCCTACAAAAGTATAACATACCCAACCCAACTATTTCAGTATTTTAGAAACAACAGATGGAAAAAGAAGGAACAAATCCATGCCAAAAGGGATACTCCACCCAGCTGCTGAAAGCATTTGGGAAAGAATACTTCGCATAGCTTTCAGGTACCCCTGCAAAAGAAGCTCTCATCTCTCAAGACTCCTCCAAATAGTCAAGGTTAGCAAAAAAAGGGGTAAATAAAATCTGACTGCCAGCATGATAACAGATGATGACAGAGTATTGCTGTAATCTGTCCAGCATGCGTTTGATTAATGCAATATCCTTAGCAATACAGGTTCACTAGAACTGGGAGTGTCTGATGTCAATTAAGGAGTTAACCTTTTTGTCACATATCTGTTATCCCTATTTAGTGGTGAGGTGGGTCTCAGAAACACTGCAAAGCATATTATCTTCATAGCAGTGTAAGACACACAAATATCTCGCAGCTCATCTCAACAGCATCCCTTAAGCTGTCATCTTTCTTAAAATGCCATTATTTTTATAAAGCAGGACCAAACAAACAAAGAAGGTGGAACATATCTGCCACTTGACAGTAAGAGGACAACAGAAAGCCAGCAAAGGGATGTCAAAGAAAACAAACAAAAAAAAAGAAACAGAAAATAAGGAAACAACTTTTTGCTGCTTAAAACAGGAAATGCCAGTGGGAGTTAAGTTTTTTGTAGCTCAGAGTCTAAGCCAGGTTACTATCCTCCTTTTTTGTGTGCACTGCCAACCGCAGCAAAGAAGCACTCAGTACACAATGTGAACTGTATTTTCCATTTCTGTCTGATGCACGGGTCACACCGCATACGTATTTATTCACTATGGTTTGTCTTCCACTTTGGTCTCTCAAGTCTTCTCCGCTTTTCTCTGCATCTTCATTTTGTTCTCTCTCAGCAGAAACAGCAGCTCCACCATTTCTCTTCAGCACCATTTCCAGTCCAAAAGAGACCACGCACTTTGGTATCATCATATTTGAGCTATGACAGCTTTCCACCTTTCCACACCTGAAATGAGTTTGATGCAAAAAGCAGCACAGTCAGCATATAAAGCAGAGGATATATTCTAATAATTTCCTAATTCACTGTAATCTTTAATTTACACACAGACCTAGCACACAACAGAAAAAGTCTTAATATTTGCACTGCTGAATAACCCGGTATTCCAGGGTCAGAATCTACACTTTTTACTACACATTAAACCTACAAACTCATTCTGAAAATTCCTTTCTGCATTCACTAGGTTATCAATGAGGTGCCATCCCTACCATATGAACTTGCAAGATTAAAAAAAAAAAATACAGGAACTTAAAAAGTTCATCATTCTGTTAATGGTGCTTGGAAGCCTACTTTTAGAAAGAACAAAGCTGAAGCATATTTGCAGTATTAGCGATGAGGCCATGAACACATACACACTGCAATTAGTTACTTATGGTTTGGTCAACTCATCACCTACAGGTAGAACTTAACTATTTTACGCCTAGACTTCTTTAAGCAATACCATACACACTAAGAATTCGGAAGTACTCAAGAAGCATTACAGATGTTTTGCACCTGTTATAAGTAGTAATTTCTGTCCTTGCAGTAATGGCCACAGCAGAGGCCACAGCTGGGAACAGAAGAGACAGAATTCAACATCTTCAGATTACTAAAAAATATTTCAGCGGCAAATACAAAGGTCACCACAGTAACTTCCACTCTTAGAATTTTGCAGATATCCCATAAAACAAGCTGTGCTGGCCCTTTATGCAAAATGAATACACCAAAAATTTACACAAATGCAACAAAACCAGAACATTTTAGTACCTTCTGCAGATGCCCCTTCTCTTTCCATTCTTCTGTTCTGCTGCCATCAGCTTGCTTTGCCAATCTCTCCTTGGATTCTAGCAATGTTTCCTTCTACTCTTCTGGCTCCTCCTCATGCTGGCAAACGCCTTTTTGAAAGTATTTATAACCACAAGTGGATCACGATGTTTCACCAAAATCTAGCTCCTCAGAAAAGTAGACTCCAATTCAGGTGACACCAGATGCAAAGTTTATTTTAGACCTTGGACACAATGCATCTTCAGCTACTACAGGGCATGGTTTATCATACACTGTCTGTCATTCAGGGCAAATTACAAGAATCTTCTGACACACAGTGGTCCAAAATTGTACACTCCTGACTGCAGAGTCCATAGGACTGTTCTGTGCTCAGCACTGAACCCTTCCCCATACCTCTAGTGGGCTTCACTGGTCTTGTTTCCAACTGAAGTTTTACCTGCAGCAGATATTTTTGGTCATGACTGAACTTACACACTATGTTAACAACCACTTTTATGAGAATAAACTGTACATTTCACTTAGCTTAACAGAAATTTCCTATGTCTACTACAAGTAATATGCTATCTACCAACAGGAAGCATAGGAGAGTGGGAATGAAATGGTCATTTGTGTCTCCATAATAGAGATGGAAATCACCTGCTAATTCAGGCCAATACCTGTGGTATTAAGAGAGTGCACCTCTTCTTCTGCACTTCATTCAAAGTTATGAGATGGACAGAGCAGTGGATTAAGCAGTGCGGTTTATACCCTTTTATGTTACTGATCTCCTAGATGAATTTGGTGTAACTGCTTCACACCCCTTATTCAGTCTCCCCCAGTAGTACAACAAGGATTGCGGCTTCTCTTCAAACCACTTTGATATCTATGAATTACACATGCTGTGTTATGGCTAAAGAGTTTGTTTTTCGAGTTGTCCATTCCAGGTCTGCTACCAGCAGGTATGTAAAGTCCATAGTAGTGCATATACATGAGGATGCCAATGTTTAAAAGGTAACATAAGAATAAAATGGGGTCAGAGGTTCCCTTCTAGTTTGAGGAGTGGGTGAATCAGAGAAGGAAGAGAAATAAAGATGGTTAGTTATTTCTCCCTTAATTTCAGCTCACACCTATTTAGACTAAAAAACACACAAACCTTTTTGTGACTAAGTACGCTATACTTTCTTCATCAACACATTTCAATGAGATATCTTTTATCCATAGCGAAGATAAAAACCACCAAACTGATTAAAAATATCTAGAATTGAAAACTCAGCAGAACTTCATACAGCCAGACACATCCCATCATACTGTCCATTTAAAAGGAGCTATCTTCAAAGAAAATAGACTCCTAAACTTAATAGACTCTTGCAGGTAAAAGCACAGAACGTCAGTAAAACTCATTATCACAGTGTAAGAAACAAGCTTACATTTAATGTAAAGAAATCTGCCTACCTCCTCAATCTCTATTCAATATCCTGCAACAACCTGTAGTTGTCAGCTCGCATTCCAAACAAAAATAACTGCTGGAGTTGGTCTTCCAAAATTATTATGAATAGTATAAAATAACGCTTTTATTTGATAACAGGAAAGTTTATGATACATGCATAGCACAGTTTTCTGCTGAGTATTTCCGTATTTTCAAGCCACTGCAGTAAGACTGCACATTACACTGAAAGCCCTAAAACACACTTAAGGGACACTACCACAACAAAAATGGAATAGTTGTCTTCAGCAGCAACAAACCACAATTTAACATTGTGACTATACAGCTCACATTAATTCCCAAATTACTTAATGTTTTCTCACCTCAGTCTGAACGATGAGTTGATCTTTGGTCGTAAGCCACCATTATCAAACAGCTGTATTTGTTGCTGATTATTTGCATGGACCTTCCAACTTATACATATGGGGTTCCTCACAGAATGAGGGCTGTCCTTTTGTTCTTGAAGCCCTTCATCTTCTATTTCACTGGATCCATCGACCACTGCTTGGAGAAACTTCTTGAGCCTTGTAAGTACATTCAACCTCCACTGCTGAGAAGTTACTCTCCGATTTGGGTTAACAGAGAGCATCCAGGAAAGTTTGTCTCTGCTTTTGAGTCTTTTAGACAGTTGCTGGTGAGAAATAAGCTCTACAAAATTCTTCAACAATATACTGCTGCGGTCTGTGAGAAGAGCTGGGTACGCTTCCAATAAAACGTCCAAGACTTTCAGTGAATCCTCCTGAATCCCCTCACTGATGTGAGTCATGGCACTGGAGAGATGGGCACTTACCAAAGGAAAAAATGGAGCAATCTGTTCCGCTCTTATTTTTGAAGCCAAGAACTGCAGCAGGTGAACAGCTGCTCCTCTGACACCAGAATCTTTGTCTGTAAACACAGCTGCCACCTCACTTATTATATTCGAAAGGTGTGCATCAATTACAAATGGATACTGAGACAGGAGATCTTTGAGCCCAAGAAGTGCATTATGCTTCACCCCAGGACTGTAGTGATGCATCTGTGAAAGCAGATCCTAAAAGGAAAGAAACATATGTACTTGCTATCATTATTGCTTTAAGCTCGTTAAACTTCATCACCTATTTCCAGAACATTTTTCTTAAACGCTCAAAATACAGAATCTACACTTACGATGTACAGCCGTTCATAGCAGCATAATACGTTCAGAAAAAATATAACATTAGCTTAAAGCATAACAATGAACAAATCATCACAATTCAATGACAGGAAAAACAAAATACCATGACTTGTCCCTTCAGGTTATCAGGTAATCCTCATTCGTAAGTTTATGCACAACCCTACTGACTTTTAACAGAGGGATGACCAAAAATAAGCCCTCTCATACTTGCTCTGAAGAGCAGAACTATGAAGTCTCAGTCTCAGCAGCTTTCTTCAGTTTAAGCAGAGAGCTGCAACAAATGTAAGACGATGCAAAGGAAGGCAGAACCACCACACAAAGAAAAAATTTTTCTTAAAACATCACCCTCAGGAAGTCTACTTTTTAAAACCCTGTTTTAAATTTACAATCCAAGACTTCAAAAAAACAAATACTAATCCTAGACACTTCAAGTGTGCAACTTTAATTTTTGCACTGCTTTCCCTTGAGTTATATGCTGGTCCAGCAATGTGAGACATTAAATTCATGGGCCAGATTGTTGTCAAGGACAGAGCAGCTGTATTCAGATACTCTGCTGGGGTTTTTTTAAGTGTTGGGGTTTTTTTTAAATAAATATGTTTTTCCCTAAACTCTAGAAAATGCAGTAAACCTAGATAAATTTCAAGTAGTTTTCTGTCATTTCAGAATGTATTGGCACAGGATACCTTTATGTTAAGTTTTCTATTTTGCGTAGGAAGCACTCCATCTTCTTTAAGCTGCTCAGGAATTTGTATGGCCTTTGTTTTGAAGGTAGTATCAGTTGCATTCTCTAGTTTGGGCTTTTTTTTCCCAACTTTCAATTTCACTTTCTGGAAATCTTCTTGATGTTTCCTTTTTTTCGTCATCCTGATTCTCTACAAAGAGATATTAAGAATTTTAATTTTATTAAAAACACTATGAACAAATATTTTTTCCACCAAAGAGCAGCAACTTCCTAACGAAGGCTACCATTTTTACCCTTCTCCCCTGCATAA
>NW_010176756.1:0-2565 GCF_000695765.1 Mesitornis unicolor | reverse complement strand
ACGCTCTTCAGACAAGATGCTAGACTAAACAGACACGCAGACTGATACAGTACAGCTGTTCTTCTAGTGTCCAGAAAACATCCTGCTGCTCCTCTGGTTGCTTTTGCTCTGAGAACTACTTTATTAAAAAGATCACTTAAGTATCTGCGTCTTCCACTGCTTTACCAGATTTGTTGGTTTTGTTTTGTCTTCAACAGTTCCTGTCAATAAAACAACTTTTTACGTACCTGACCCTTGGCAAGCCAAAAGAGCTCAGTGAACTGTTTCATTTAATTTGTACATTGTTTACCCACTCACAGTCACTAACCATGCGCTGTCTCTGCACAGGTAAAATCATGGGTTTAATCAGGCCTTCACTGGTAACAGCAGCATACAGCAATCTAAGAAAACTTCCACTAGACACTGAAAAGTCCAGTCTATGCTTTAAAAAATGGTAACAAGAAAGGAGGAGGAAGGGGAGGGGAAGAGTGGTTAAATGGGCACATATAGAGTGAGGAGGCTGAAAAACTAAGCCATATTTAATAAGGCATATGAAATAAGGCGGTATGAGTAGCTCTACTTACAAGTCATACAGACATACAATAACCAAAAGAAACTGAAACCCACACTTCAGTTTCTCAATCACCTTTTGGCTTTGATATATCTGTACTGACAAAAGTACTCTTACTTCTATCAGATTAAAAAAAAAAAACACAAAAAACCAAACCACAAAAAACCCCAAAAACAACCCACACTGCACCACAGATTTCTTTAGTTTATCGCTCTTCCCTCTATCTCTGTACTTCTAAATTAATTCCTAACAAAACTCCAGAAGCTAACGTCACAACACTCAACACCACATACAAACTGCACCTACATTTCTGTTCATTAAGACCATGAATCCATTGTCTGACAACTCCTAAAGTGCTTCGAGAAATTACTCACATTCTGAAAGGGGGAAGGGAAAAATAAGCACAAAGCCATTACGATGCTGATGTTTGACATCTCACAATTTTCTAATGATAACAGGTCATTTACAGAGCTGGAAATCTGAATACTTCCAGTTCTCACTGTGCACAGCATAAAGGTCCATGCTGTCAGGTACACAAACTTCTTGCTTCCTCCTCCTTTCAAAGTACTCTTTGGGTAACTAGGTTTTGCGTGTTCCTAATATCAGAATCATATAAAAAAGCTGCCAACAGGACACTCAAATTTTAAATACCAAAGTAATTAAAACAAAAAAAAGGAAAGAAAAAAACCCAACACAGTCCAGTTGTCTAAACCCAGAAATTTCTACATAAAATACCCAATGATTCTTCTATGGTGAATATGGTCATCGTTCACTCTAGAAAATAGGATTCTACAACTGACTTTCCCAATGGACTGCAAACTGTACATCTGTGCTGCATTACAGCATTTCACATACGTAGCCTCAGAATAATCATTAAGTAATATTGAAATCCAATTGTAATTTTCTATTTTAAAGCCATTTAAACAACTGATTATGCAAACATTTGGCTAAAGCTTAATTTCTGCTTTTCACATGCTAGCTTAAAACAGGTATATGCAAGACCACTTTAACTGAAGTGTGAATTTAGCAAACGTAACCTATCAGCTGAAAAGGCTTTAAAAAGACTTGGGGTTTGGTGCCAAAATAAAAAGGTCCTTTAGTGCCCAACTATGGTTTTATAAGCTTTTGTTTTTTACCATATGCATCTTTTAAGAAAGAATTACAAGAAGATTTTCACTACTTAATTGGAAGACATACAGAAATAGCTAGAAGCTTTTGACATGAATGCGATTTCCACTTACAAAGCTTGCTTTAATGGAGATATTTAGAAAGCCTCAGTCTACAAGATGAAATGTTTGGCTTCTAATTAGCAATAAAAACTTTACAATACAGGCACACGCACACCTGGACAAAGTCAGCCAAGCTCTTTTAAAAGGAGAACACCTACAAAATATACTTTCTCCTACTAAACCGAAGAAACAGTTTATCTTGCACTGCATATTCTGGAAATAACTTACTGGAAACCTAAGCATATCAATTTCCAATTCATATTTACCATGCTAAATCAGAGATAAAACAGTCACAAAACCAAAACCATAAAACTGTATCTACGTAATAAGACATTAAACAAAACTGTATACAGCTTATGAAGTTATGCAAATGTTTTAATTAAAACTTCTTGCTGAAACAACTGTTTGCCTTTTGACTCCAACCATATTTTCAGTTGGCCCTCCTCCAACAGGACAGAGCCAAGTGCACCAAATACCCTTTTACAATCCAAAACACTAAAACAACCCCAAATCAATACCAGCTCCCTCTAACACAGGGCTGCACGCAGCACTTTTCAGGAAACTACTTCAGGAGTCACTCGGCCACCCTTGCATCAGGCTCAGGGAAACAGAGGGTAAGCCGAAGGAGTGAATGTTTCACCTGTAATTTACTCCCTCGCAGCTCTGAGCAGTCCAAGCAAGCGGGAAACTCCTGAGAAACCAGCAGGGAACGTACGTGCCCGAACGCCTCTCATCTGATAAA
Source organism: Mesitornis unicolor (assembly GCF_000695765.1). NCBI lineage: Eukaryota > Metazoa > Chordata > Aves > Mesitornithiformes > Mesitornithidae > Mesitornis > Mesitornis unicolor. The sequence continues at coordinate 44 of NW_010176756.1, read as the reverse complement.
CATTTCCCCCTGGGCGAGTTCCCTCCCAGCACCGGGCCATCCAT
>NW_010176755.1:0-1097 GCF_000695765.1 Mesitornis unicolor | reverse complement strand
CCTCCACCAGGATCTCCCTGCCACAAACCAACCCCCAACCAGGGCATTAATTCCCCCCCAGGGGTCGTTAACGACCCCCTGAGGGTGTTAATGACCCCCGGGGGGGGTTAATTAGGGGTTAATTAGGGGGGTAATTAAGGGGTTACCGGGCCTTGGCGCACAGGGCCTTGACTTCGCTCTCCTTGATGAGCTCGCAGCGGCGCAGCTGCTCGATCTGCCGGTCCAGGTCGCTCAGCTCCCCCATGGCTGGGCAGTTAAGTAATTAACTCGTTAATTAACTCGTTAGCACCCCTGGGGGGGAATTAGACCCCTCAGGGGGTAATTAGCCCAGTTTGGGGGTAATTAACCCCTTCTAAGGGTCATTAATGCCCCCTAAAGACTGAAGTCCCACAAGCTTTGCAACTGCCCCTAAGAGACTCATTAACCCTGTAATGGGTAATTAATTGGGGTAATTAAGCACCCAATGGGGTAATTAATAACCCTCAGGAGGTAATTGGACACCTTAGGGGGTAATTAACCAAGTTTTGGGGTAATTAACCCCTTCTAAGGGTCATTAATGTCCCCCCAAAGACATCAACTCCCAGTGGCATTGCTACCACCCCTATGAGACTCATTAACCCTTTTAGGGGTAATTAATTGGGGTAATTAATCACCTAATGGGGTAATTAATAACCCTCAGGGGGTAATTGGACGCCCTAGGGGGTAATTAGTGAAGTTTGGGGGTAATTAAGCCCTTCTAAGGGTCATTAATGCCCCTAAAATAGATGAAGTCCCAGAACCATTACTGCAGCCCCTGAGACACTAATTAACCCTCTCAGCAATAATTAATTGGGGTAATTAAGCACCCAATGGGGTAATTAATAACCCTGAATGGGTAATTAGACACCCTAGGGGGTAATTAGTGAAGCTTGGGGGTAATTAACCCCTTCTAAGGGTCATTAATGCCCCCAAAGACATCAACTCCCAGTGGCATTGCTGCCTCCCCTATGAGACTCATTAACCTTTTAATGAGTAATTAATTGGGGTAATTAAGCACCTATCGGGTAATTAATAACCCTCAGGGGGGAATTAGACCCCTCTAGGGGTAATTAGCCCAG
>NW_010176754.1:0-4262 GCF_000695765.1 Mesitornis unicolor | reverse complement strand
GATGGGGGAGGGGATGGGGTTTTAAGTTTTGTATAAAAGCAAAACAAAAGTTTGCTCATGCTTTATAGATATATTGTGATTGCAAAATTCAAGAGTGTGTGCCACTGGGCTACTTCTGGTATATTTTAATTGAGTTGAACCTGTGGCAATGTTTAGATTATGTGAGCATATTCTTAAAAAATATATATTCAGCATGCTAATGCAAGCCTTACATGAATCACCTAACACAGCATTGCAGTGTGACAGTGTTTAAAAAACATTTTCTTTTTAGATGACACAGCTGTTCCCACTCACAATTTATTCTGTTGCTGCTGTTGTTTTAATTGGTGATTCCCACTATGTATTATAGTGCTTGAGTCCAGAAGTATGTGCCTCTAACATGAAGCTGAAGGCAAAAACAAGACAGAAACCCTTTTAACTTTGCCAAAATTATGTGATTTCATTGAATGTCATAAATGGGAGAGGAGGGAAGGAAAACATCTTGGGAACCTGTGTATTCTTGGTGTTTGCTAGTACAAGAAAGCTGTAATATGTGTTTTACAGAAACCTTAAACTTGCTTTTTTCACTAAGTAACTGGCACTGTCCTGACATATATAGGATGATGAAGCTATAAGGGCAGTTTACTTTTTATAATTCAGACTCTATTGATTTTCAAGGTGTATGAACTGTAATTTTTAATCATATTGTCACATGATTGTGAAACACTTTTTTAGGTTTGAAAGTGGAGAAGATACTTTATGCTGACTATCAGTCAGAAATGACTACACGATTTGCAAAAACATTAAAAGGGAGTAAAAAGTCTGCATATGAAGTCATTGCTATACTCCAAGCTTTTGGTTGTAAGATGCAAATGACTTTCAGATTATTCAACTTAATGCTCCTTCTCTTGTTATGCATTCTGCAAAAAATAATGAAATAAAAGGAGAAAATAAAGACATTTTAACCCACATGAAAAAATAAAAAGCCTAAATAATTTATTATATGTGCTGCTGTTCTTGGAGCTCTGTACACAGTTATCCTGCATTACATTAGTAAACTAATGAAGTGTGCACACTATATTAACAAGGCCTACAAATTACCTACCTCTAGTTAAAGGTAAATAAAGTAAATATGTTTTGGAGAGACTGTCACAAGTTAGGAAATTAAAATGGCTTGTTGTATGTATTTAATGGCTATTTTAGACATTCACACTTTTGTAGATACAGTCCCTCTTCAGACATAAACAACGAAGGTCATATATACCTGTCCAGTTTGTTTGTTTAGTAGAGATAGTAGGGTTCCTGAAAAACAATGTGTTTTAGTTTGATAAGAACCACTGATATATCCTCTTTTTGTTGGCCTTTATTTACCCATAATATTTTGAGTTCTATAAATCAGAACAAACATTTCCATATAATCAGTAATCCATTGAGAGTCATTATTTATCTAGTTACAGGGATTTTACTGTAATTTTCACTCAAGCTTTTTCATAGTACCCATGCTGCAGGAAAGAAAAGAGAACTATTTGGGCAAAGTTGATGTTGAAGATAGTGACAAAAATGCAAGAGAATTCAACCAGATCAATCTTAATCTGAAACTGATTTTGTGGTGTTTTTTTTTCTCTCAAAAGATGGTCTAAGCTGAAGTCTATTGCTGGATTCCTTATTTCTCATGCTGCAGGAAATGCTTATTTGACCAATATATTGTGGGGGGTGTCAGATAAATTTTTTAATTAGCAGTGTTTAAAAAATAAAGATCATATTTGCTATTCTTAAAGTGTTATTTAAATGCATGTATTGTCTTGTTTGAGGGACAAAAATAAGGTATCTTTTTAGGGGTTTTTTTTTGACACATCTCAAAAATCTTACTGGTTAAAAATACAGTATTTTTGGCCATAATTTTGTACTATAGTGTCTTTGTTCCTTGACATTTAGCTTTTCTGAAATATATTTGGGCTTCTTGTTCTCCCAAAATGTTTCTTATTATAAATATTGTATAGATGTATTATTCCAGTGATTACTTTTTTAATTATACATGCTTTGTCCTCATTGTCCATATATTAACATTTCCTGAATACCTTTATTACAGCCAGAAATTTCAAAACATTTAAAGGTTCAGTACAGTGAATATAGTTATTTGACATTATTACTAAAGATTTTTTGGCTTGTGTACAACAGAAACTCAGAAGCATGGGGGAAATTAAATAATTATGTCTTTATTAATAGAAAACTTTCAGAATTTGTAGGCTGTTAAGTGTATTTCTTAAGTGTTTTGCATGGCTGCAGTAGTACTGCAAGTTGCCTAAGCGATGACAGAATAACAGAAAGATGCCTACATGTTGCTTTTCAGGATTCTGGCTCATACTTGAACAACAATCATTGTATCTCATATCTTTGCCACTGAAGACATAGAATTTCAGGCCACTTAAAAAATGTTCTCTATTATGTGATTATAACAGTTTAAATAATATTCTTGGAATGTAAATAATTTGCCTAAGTAAGGACTTCAGTGAATTACTATTTATTTCTTTTCCTGTTGCAGAATATAAAGGAGAGGGATCAGTGAGGAAGGATTTATTTTACCTTTATGTCTCAGTCAGAATATCATCAACAAAAATACAAGTGCAAGTTGTGATATTTAGATATGTGAAATAGATGTAGAAACTGTATTTATGTGATAAATTGTGCATAATTGTGGCATAAACTTACATCACATACTATGATCATATGACCTGATTGCCAAACTACTTTGTACTATACTGTGCCAAACACCTAGGAGTTTCAGAATATTTGTAAACAGAGAAGGCTTCATCTGCCACAAAATATGCAGTTGCCTGCCTCTCATGAACACTTCTGGTATCAGTGACAGTGAAGTTTCACAAAGCAGCTAACCCAATTTCATAGCTCATTGTTGCCAAAATGAACCATCCTCAAATTCCTCCTCAGTTCCTGGGTCTCAGCTACATGGTGCTTTCCCTCTCCCTTGTGTCAGCCCTTGGTATTTGGTAAGCCACTAAACGGTGAAAACAACCCCACTCATCTGCTCTTCTTTCTTGGCTAGTTTAGTATTCTAGCTTTCCATTTCTTGAGCCAGTTTGGCTAATTAGTGGTTCAGACAAGTGCCAAGCTGACTGAAGGGAAGAGGTAGAAGTGCATGGCCAAAAGAAAGGCTTACAAGTTAGAAAACAAGGAGTAAGACTACCTTCCTCTTAAAACCTAATCCTGAAGTTTTCATGAACAGTGAGTAGTATATAAACCCCTCATTTTAAGCACTTCATGGGCTACTAGGTATTCTGGCTTGGGGGGATTGCCCTTTTCACTTCGAAAGGTCTTGATTTAATTTCTATTCAGAAAAAATGTCTTTAAAGAAAATGGTAGGACAATAAAAACTCTTTTCTGCTCTGTACAAATAACAAGTTTGTGTAAATACAGACAAAAACCAACTGTATTCAGACTGAAGGCAACAAGTCATCCTTGGTTTTAGAAACAGAACTGTATAAGAATTAGACTTTCATTTGTCTCACAGAAAAAAAATAGTACCTGTTTATTTCCAGTAAGCTCTTAAAAAGAAAAAAAAGTCTTCCTTCAGAAGATATTTAAAATGACATGTCCCTGCACATGACATTCCAGGTTTACTGTCTCCTCACACTCCTTCCTTCTCCCTTTACACTTGTCTATCACACTAATTGCTTCCTGCCATATAAGGAAAATATTTTTACAGTACCGCTTTATGTATGAACTTTCTGGAATACTTTCTCATCCTTCTGAATTAAGTGTAAATTTGTCTTCTAAAACTGAACAGTAATGAAGTGTAGTACAACTGAAGAATACCACAGCTTCTTGCTTAGTCTTCTGTCATCTTCCTTCTACCATTTTCCTCTGATTATTTTTCTATATCTTTCCTTTATGCTGTTTGTCCTAAAGAGAAGGTTGCTTGACATATCATAGAATCATAGAATGGTTTAGGTTGGAAGAGACCTTAAAGATCATCTAGTAAGACCCCCTGCCATGGGCAGGGACACCTCCCACTAGACCAGGTTGTTCAAAGCCCTGTCCAACCTGGCCTTGAACACTTACAGGGAGGGGGCATCCACAACTTCCCTGGGCAACCTGTTCCACTGTCTCACCGCTCTCACAGTAAAGAATTTCTTCCTAATATCTATCCTAAATCTACTCTCTTCCAGTTTAAAACCATTCCTCCTTGTTCTTAAACTACCAGCCCTTGTAAAAAGTTCCTCCTCATTTTCCCTGAAGGACTCCTTCAGGACCTGGAAGGCTGCAAT
>NW_010176753.1:3168-3473 GCF_000695765.1 Mesitornis unicolor | reverse complement strand
CTCTTCCTCCTCCTCCTCTTCCTCCTCCTCCGAGTGCGAGCGGTCCAAGGTGCGGCTCTCCTCGGTGATGGAGTAGTGGCCCGTGTCGTCCATGCTGTCCGAGTCCTTCTCCTCCCCCGAGCTCTCGGTGTCGGTGTCGCGGCTCTCGCTGCGGTTGGGCCCCACCTCATCCCCCGTGAGGCTCAGGCTGAGGTCCGAGGCCTCCACCTCAATGCCCGAGGACGTTTCGCGCCCCTCCTCGGCCGACATCTCCTCGGGGCTGCTGGACAAGCTGCCCGCGGGGCGCGGGGACGGCGTCAGCCCCC
>NW_010176753.1:1438-2950 GCF_000695765.1 Mesitornis unicolor | reverse complement strand
ACCTGCCAGTCCCTTCTTGTCCCTGCCAGGACCTGCCTGTCTCTTCCTGTCCATCCTTGTCCCTGCCAGGACCTGCCTGTCTCTTCCTGTCCATCCTTGTCCCTGCCAGGACCTGTTTGTCCCTTCCTGCTCCTTCTTCTTGTCCCTGCCAGGCCCGGTTTGTCCCTGCCTGGATCTGCCAGGCCCCGTCTGTCCCTGCCAGGACCTGCCCATCCCTGCTTGTCCCTTCTTGTCCCTGCCAGGCCCTCCCTGTCCCTTCTTGTCCCTGCCAGGACCTGCCCATCCCTGCTTGTCCCTGCCAGCACCTGCCTGTATCTTCCTGTCCATCCTTGTCCTTGCCAAGACCTGTTTGTCCCTTCCTGTCTCTTCTTCTTGTCCCTGCAAGGACCTACCTGTCCCTGCCAGGACCTGCCTGTCTCTTCCTGTCCATCCTTGTCCCTGCTAGGATCTGTTTGTCCCTTCCTATTCCTTCTTCTTGTCCCTGCAAGGACCTACCTGTCCCTGCCTGGATTTGCCAGGACCTGCCTGTCCCTGCCTGTCTCTGCTAGGACCTGCCTGTCCCTGCCAGGACCTGCCTGTCCCTTCTTGTCCCTGCCAGGACCTGCCTGTCTCTTCCTGTCCATCCCTGTCCCTTCCTGTCCCTGTCTGTCTCTTCTTGTCCCTGCCAGGACCTGCCTGTCCCTTCTTGTCCCTGCCAGGACCTGCCTGTCTCTTCCTGTCCATCCCTGTCCCTTCCTGTCCCTGTCTGTCTCTTCTTGTCCCTGCCAGGACCTGCCTGTCCCTTCTTGTCCCTGCCAGGACCTGCCTGTCTCTTCCTGTCCATCCCTGTCCCTTCCTGTCCCTGTCTGTCTCTTCTTGTCCCTGCCAGGACCTGCCCGTTCTTACCTGGATCTGCCAGGACCTGCCTGTCCCTGCCAGGACCTGCCCGTCCCTTCTTGTCCCTGCCAGGATCTCCCCATCCCTTCTTGTCCCCACTCCCTGGAGGGGTAAAACCACCCCCAAACCCAACACTTCCCCACACTTTGCTCATTCTCCACTCCCCCCTCTTTCCCCTCTCAGTTTTCCCACTCTGGGTTCACACCCGGGCAGAACCAATCCAGAATCACCAACTCCCCGTAACCCTCATCAGAGCGGGAATCAACACCAGCACAGCCCAGAAGAGCCAAAATCTCTGCCCAGGCCGGGTCCTGTCCATGATTCAGGAGGCACAGGGGGCTCATTAAGTCCCCCCTTTGTTTAAGGCTTCGTTAACTCATTGCTCATCATTAACACGAGGGGCTGAGGGGGGCTTTGCACACCCGGGTCTGGGCTTTGCTCCCCCTTGGGACCAATATTTTGGGGTTTCCTCTCCCAAATTCCCCGTTCACAGGACCCAGAACCCATTTCCCAACGATTTCAGGACCCGAGGAATCAAAATCGAGGGGAAAAAAAGCTCTGATTCAGGGCCAGCTCCAGCGGACGAGCCCAGCGCTGGGGTTACTGGGGGCTGGGAACATCGACGGCACCGCTTCC
>NW_010176753.1:786-1142 GCF_000695765.1 Mesitornis unicolor | reverse complement strand
CTTCGGGTGTGGCCTTGTTGGGGCGCTGCAGGAGCCCTCCCTGCGCCCGGGGGGGGTGCAAGGGGCTTAAATCCCAATTAAAGAGCCCAAATGAGGGGGGGTTCAACCCCAAACACCCCTCAGGGGGGACTGGGGGCCTCTGGTTTGCCAAAATGTGGGGAGAAACCCAGGTCTGGGAGAGCCCTGGTTCATTAAAACCGACCTGGGAGGCCCTAATGATGGTGTTAATTAAGCAGCTTCTCGTTTGTAATTACAGGGGAGCACCCTGGCCATCTTTTGGGGGACACTGCACCCACCTCCCCACAGCAGAGCCATGGGGGTGGCACGAACCCCCTCCTAATTAACCCAATTAACAG
>NW_010176753.1:347-592 GCF_000695765.1 Mesitornis unicolor | reverse complement strand
ACCCAAATTACCAGCCACAAACGAGCCCGGGGTGCCCCACATGCAGCAACGCCCCCTCCCCATCCAGAGGGGGGGTCCAGGGTGGCCCAAATGTCCCCCCCCAGCACACGGAGGGACACAGGGACGGGTCCCCAGCATCTCGGGGGGGTGAAAGGGGTGACCTGGGGGGTCCCAGCTCCTTGTGGGGGGGTGACCCCAGGTCCTGCAGCTGCGTAGGGCACAGAGAGAGAGGAGGGGGGGGGGGC
>NW_010176753.1:0-310 GCF_000695765.1 Mesitornis unicolor | reverse complement strand
AGAGGGGGGTCACACTCACCTGCGTGGGGGCGGTGTCGGGGGGGGCAGCGAGCGCTGGAGCTGGAGGTTCACTGGCAGCTGACAGAAAGGAGAGGTTAAAGCCCAGCAGTGAGGGGCTGGGGTCCACTTGTGACCCCCCCAGGGACCCCTGATCTCCCCCCACACCTCCCCAGGGACCCCTGATCTCCCCCTTTCCCCCCAGGGACTGTTCAGGAATTGGAAGAAGGGGCCAAGGACAACAAGGGGGGGACCTGGGAGGCTTGGACCCCAACCTCAAGGGACCCCTTGGGGGCAGAAGGGGACGCTCAGG
>NW_010176752.1:4650-9736 GCF_000695765.1 Mesitornis unicolor | reverse complement strand
CTGCCTTAGCCCAGGTAGAGTCAGCTAGAAGTATTAAAACTTTAGGCATTAAGAATAAGTCCCTTATCTGTGTCATTGTCCTATTTTTTTTCTCCTGGCTTAATTCTTCAGCAAACCTCTTACCACTTCCTTTGACCATGTGTTCAGGCATATGTAACTGGGCAGCTATTCAAAACTGAGCAGGGGATCAGTTGTGCACACTATGCCTAAAAGATAGTACAGATGCTTTCCCAGCATGCTGCAAATGTGTTTGAAAAATGAATTTAAAGGTCAGATCCTTTTGACAGGAAGAGTCTTGTTTACATCCTCTGAAACATAGTCATGCTTTTTAATCTCTTTATCATCTTTGCTTTAGTGATTTTAGTGTTCATTATGCACATAACCGCTCTGTTTCTAATAAAAATAATTGTCTAGAATCTCAGGGTTGAATATACTCCATAGTTGAGATAACTGCTGTTACCTGATGCTTTGGCGATGTTTACTTTGCAGGGGACCTGTATTTTGAGAAAGCTGTAAATGGTTTCCTTGCTGACCTCTTCACAAAATGGAAGGTAAATCCTTGAGTGGGTTCTGAAAGAACAAGTCAGTGCCATCTTAATGATGCTGCTGCTCTCCTTAACTTTTGGGACCATTATGAGCTTGATGCCCAACAGATTTGTCTCATTTCTTTTGTGCTTTTTGTCCACTGGAGGGTTATTAGGAGCCCTGCATGATACATCTGTAAAACTCCTGTTTTGCTCTTAGTACTACTGTACCATGTTGGATATGGACCTGAGTGTTGCCAGGGCTCTTGGGATTTTTCAAGCTTTTCCTTTCAAGAGGATGGCCAGTGTGCTCTTTACAGCTGAATTCCATTGCATGTGTTAGCACTGTAACTGTTAAAGTTTTAGTTTTTTATTTCTCTGGAATTGTTCGGGGCATCTCTCTAAACAGTAACGAATAAGAATATCAAATTGCCATGAGTGTGCATAAACAAATTGGGTCAACTGTCTTTATTTTTTTTAAACAAAAATCTTGTATCTTGGCAGCTGCAGCGAGGATTTTTTTTTAGAGACTGGTGGAGAGTCTAGAAGCACAGAACCTACGGCACAGACCATTATGTTATTTCACAGAGGCCTATGCAACACTCATGCAGATATATTAATACAGCAGTCTACCTTTTTCTAGTTATCTTTGGTCCTAAGTGTGAGGGGAAAGAGGGTGTTACAATACACGTATACACACAGTTTTCTACTGACTGTGACCCTTAAGGTTTTCTTTTATTCATCTGTTCTTCTTGGACAGGAGAAGAATTGTAGCCATGAAGTGACAGTGGTTCTGTTTTCCAGAACGTTTTATGAAGCAAAATCTATAGGTATGTAAATTCTGTATTTTCATATTTCTGGTTTTAAACCTCTCTCCTCCTATCTTGACGGTTGGTCACAGGCTGCCAGCTACTTTTTTCCTTTTTTTTTTTTTAATGCTCATGTTCAAAGTATTCCCTAAGAAGCACAGTGGATACACAGCCATTCTTAAAGTACTGCAGTGAAAATGTTACATAGAACAATGTATGCCAAATTTTCCTCATCATACTTAAGCTGTCCTGCTGTTTTAAAAGCACCTTTAATGCTGTGTAGGAGATCTGATATTTCTCCAAGTGTTTGCTTTGTTTTTTCTTAAATGGAAGTAACAGCTCCTTACCAGAAAAGATGAGTCATAGGATAATAGATGCTTTTGCTTCTGTTTCAGATGAGTTTCCTGAAACGCATCGTGCATCAATTCGGCAGGATCACGAGGGAAGATTTTATGAAGATTTTTACAAGTATGTCTTCTTCCCACTTCTTTCACTTCTTCTCCCATAGTGTGTGTGCAACCTGTGTGGAGAATACAGTGTTATTAACCGTAAGACCCTGCAAGGAATTAAGATAGTGAAAACCATCCATGTCTGAAATGGGCAGCAAACTGATGAGTAGTTCCCATTCCGTCTGTCAGTGCACACCCATATTTGCTAAGTCAGTCTTCCACGTGCACGTGAATATAGTGTTGTCTGTACTCTGTTGGAATTGCCAATAAACTGAAAAGTTCTGTAGTGCTGGGGTAGTTTTTGCATAAGGCCTGGCTATTTCTCAGATATGTACGTTCTCGAGTAGTTGAAGAACAGATGGTGCCACGCTGAAACCCTGAAAAGTTCTGTAGTGCTGGGGTAGTTTTTGCATAAGGCCTGGCTATTTCTCAGATATGTACGTTCTCAAGTAGTTGAAGAACAGATGGTGCCATTGCTGAAACCACAAGTGTTTCCAGTTAGGTACTGGAGCTCTTTGGCTGATGGTCACAACAGATGCAGCTGTTGAAGCTGTCATTTGATTCTGAGCTTGGACTTGTTAATGATCTTGCTGCTTTGCAGAACAGCAGTGCCATTTGATATATAATGTTGGTCACCCATTGAGGCAAGAGATTATTCTGGCTGGTGATGTGCCTAGCCTTGTGTGTGCATCTGCACCTTAGTGATTGCTACAAGAATGCAGTAGTTCTAGTGTGCTGCCTAGCAGAAGGAAGAAAGACCTTTTTGTGCATTTCTTTTTCTGTAGTTTGTTTATCCCTTCTGACTTCTTCATAACTTCCTCTCGTGATTCTCATTACGTTGTGCTCTTTCTAGGGTTGTAGTTCAGAATGAGAGACGAGAAGAGTGGACCTCGTTGCTTGTGACCATTAAAAAGCTTTTCATCCAGTATCCTGTGTTGGTACGACTAGAGCAAGCAGGTACAAGAGTCCTCTTTTTCCCATGCCTTGAATCTTTTGTCTCTCTCTCTCTTATTTTTTAAAATTTTATTTTTATTTTTTTTGTTAGTGCTGTCCTGGCAAGGCTCTTTTGCTTGGGTCTTTCTGTGAGATCCACCAATATCAATTTTGCCCATGATTTGTTGAATTGATAGGATTTACTACAAATGTGGGTTTTGGGGGATTTTGTTTTTGTTTTCTCTAAAGAAAAACTAGTCTATACAGAGATCATATTTTTTTCCTTTTTTCCTTTTTGAACACTTGTCCAGAGGGCTTTCCTCCAGGTTACAATTCTACCTCTGCACAAGGGAACTACCTGGAGGCTATAAATCTTTCATTCAATGGTGAGTTATGAACAATGGGTAAAAATATACAGGGGATGAACCATTAAAGAAGCTGTCAATACATGCATGTGAACCTCTGTTGCCTGTTCCATAACAGTGTGAAGAGGCTGGGAATATTAGGTGCTTAAGTTGTCATTTTCAGCCTCAGAAGAAAATGTCTTGTGTGTCAGATGTCATTCTGTCACCTTAATGGCTGTGCTGTTACTCTCATGGGAGGGAGCACAGGATGTTATTTAAATTGATTAGTAATGGACTTTGCCTTGTTGGGTTTTTTGGGGTTTGTTTGTTAGTCTTGGGGTTGGGTTTTTTGGTTTTGAGTCTTTTAAAGGAAACACTAAGCATGTAAGAAAAATTCTCCTTTTTATGTAGCTGGTTCCCATCTTCTCTTCTGACCTAACTCTTTTCTCTCCTGTACCTTTATTAACGTTGTTTGGTTGAACAAGGCAGCATACAAACCCTTTCATGCTTGAGTGTGCTTTGTGGAAGCTTGTTTAATACCACTGTTAATAGAGAGTCACCTTCCTTGCTCTGGAAAAACATCCGGCGTATTTTTTCTTTTGAAGTATTTCCTTATTCTTTTTCTTAGTGTTTGACAAGCATTACATAAACAGGAACTTTGATCGGACTGGCCAGATGTCCGTGGTTATCACACCTGGTGTGGGTGTATTTGAAGTTGATCGACTCCTGATGATTCTAACCAAACAGCGGATGATAGACAATGGTAAGTAACTAAGGAGACTGTGCAATCTGTATGAAGGCAAACAGATACATTTGGAAAAGCTGTCGCCTTTTCTTGCTATGAAAAAGTATCTGCTGTAATTTCTATTACAGTCCCTGGGAAGAGGGATTACAGCTGGGAGACTTGTCTGCACTTCGTACTCAAATAGACAGATTTTCTGAGAACTTACGGACATTTAGTTTCTTTTGTTTGTGACAGAGAACTTCATCTGTCCGTGCAGACCTGTCCCTTAAAGGATACTCTTGCATGACTTGCATTAGTTTAGAAGAAACATTTCTTATATCCTCAGTGATACTGTTCGTTTGTAACCATACCATGGGACTGTTAACTACCGTTTTCAGTATGATTTCATGTATGTATTATATATTTACATCTTTCAATCTGGTATGAATACAAATTGGGCCTTCAGGTCAAATTGGTGATCTGTTTTGGCTTAGCATATCAGTCCTCCTTGGTAGATAGCTGAACTCTACTGTTCTTTGTTTACAGGGATAGGTGTGGATTTGGTATGCATGGGAGAACAACCACTGCATGCTGTACCACTCTTTAAGGTAATACATGCTGCTTTTCCCTTCTTTTCACTCCTACTAGAAATGTTACTAGTTTTGTGACTAGCTAGACACAAATAATTGCTATGCTTCTGAATTACTGTTACAGCTCCACAATCGCTGTGGACCTGGTGACTCCAGATTGGGTGATGACTACAATATTCCACACTGGATAAACCATAGGTAGGTGAACTCTATCAGCCTTTGATAGAACACTTCTGCTCTGGTTTCCTCTTTATAATCGGTTGAATTCTCTTTCTTCTTTCATTGTTTATTCCCTCTGCTCTCCTTGTGAAGCAAAGACATATATTGGAATAGTCTTGGACAACTAGGAGTGTTCTTGCAGAACTCTAGGTGTTAATGCAACATACTGGAGACTTTAGACAATTTGCAGAGGAAAAGGTCTTGATCTGAAGCTCTCTTTACAACTAACTTAGTTCTTACCTTTGGTTATGCTTGAAAGAATTGAGGAAGCTAAAGAAAAATTACAATCACTTCAACTAGACTGGCTATTAGTGAAAACAAATACATCCCAAATTAACAGGTACAGGTAGAGAAAATGTGGATAACACAGATAAATGTTGGAACAGTTGCAGGAAACACCGAGGCTTAGTCTTACGTTGCTTAACTCCAAGACATGATAGGTTTCTTTTCTGCTTCCTGTTAAACATCATGTGCCATAATACTCTCTCTTCTTT
>NW_010176752.1:0-4639 GCF_000695765.1 Mesitornis unicolor | reverse complement strand
GGGCTCAGGATGAAAACTATCTCATGAGTGTTGTTTTGCTGTAGGATTTTTTTTTTTCTCTTTTAATACCTCATTCTATCTGCAGGCATTAGTTGACTGTCTTGACCAATTGCCATTCATAGGTTGCTCATAGCCAGTATTTTCTAGTGGCTGGAAGGCATTGGATCTTTGCCATAGATGAAAAAAGGTGTTTGGAGGCTTATAATGAGGCAGGATTAAAAGATTTAGATGACAAGAAACAGATCTTAACGAATAAATTATTTCAAATAGGAGGAGGTCTGTAGTTTTCAAGCAGCTGATGTGAGTCATTACCATCCTAAAAATTAGGGGGAGGGTCATATAAACTGCACAGTACTGCATAGGCAGTGAAAGTGGATACCTTTCTGCAGAAAGAGGAAGTGAACCGGGGAATGCAGATGTGAGCATACTAAGAAGAGGTCTAGGCTGAGGCTGTATGGGAATCGAAGGCTGGTCTTTAAGGGAAGAGTAGCTTCTCTCAAGTTAGCCATACATCAATGTTTTCTATATGTGTCTTATGTGGAGAAAGGTATCCCCTTCTATCTGTCAATTGCTAGCTCAGATTCATGGGCTGTTCATTATGTAGCTAACTAGTTGTGTTCAATTCTTGGAGGAGAGCTGAGCCACCTTGTTTTTCCTTTCAGTTTCTACACATCCAAAAGCCAGCTCCTGTGTAACAGCTTCACTCCGCGGATCAAGCTGGCAGGAAGGAAGGTAGGTACCTTTCAGATTTATCTTTTCTTCTTGTCAAACCTTTTTTCAGTCAGGAATCAGAATCCTTCTAGCAAATATTCTAACAGCTGTAACTAAGTTTCTGTGTCAAAAAAACAGTGAAAACAAAGCTGTAATTACTGTTGAAGGGATTGTGAATGAGGGACTAGATTGTAGGTCTTTCCTTTTGAGGATGAAACTGGGTGTTTTAGCCACTATGAAAATTTGAGTTTTATTCTGTAAAGAAGAACTCCATGGAGGGAAGAAAGGTGTTGACAAAAATGTGGTTTTTACACAGGTTTGTGACTGAGTATCAGTATTTAATACTTCGAAGTGGTCTGGCTGCCTTGCTGAGTCAGCAGGATAAACTTTTAAGTCTGATGCTTGATCACAATGGAGGATATTTCTTTAGGGGGATATTTCCTTAGAACATGCTTACTATCACCCTTCTCTCTGTATTTTCTCTTGTGCTCTCTTTTTTTATTTTTTCTTTGGTCACTTCACACTTCCTTGGACCCTCCAGCCACTGACTGAGAAAGCAAAAAACAACCGAGATGCCTGTGAGTAATTCTGTTCTGGAATTATCTATCCCACCGACTCCCAAACTAACAAACTGCTGTAGTAAGACAATGACGCTTAAGCCAAAACACTGCTGATCAGATGTGGGAAGGAAAAACCGTTGCAGAAAACCATCAAAACCCCATAGTCGTTATCCAGGATGTTAATGTGCGTGTATCAGTTGCCTTCTTGGCAAATAACTGATATGGAGGGGTGAATTTCTGTCACCTGGCTAGAGAAATAGATGGTATCAGGTTGGTGTGCTAGTGGTACTGTTTGTGGGAGTAGGACAGGAGGGCATTCACTGACTTGGGAGGCTGTCAGTGCTATCACCACAGAATTGCAGTGGGAGAAGCCTGCATTCTTCTAATACCACCTCGATTCAGGAAGGTGTGCATTCTGTAAGTGAGGCTGTCCATTCTTTCAAAGATGCTTTAAAATGTGTATTTGCCTCATGAGGGAACTTGAGGCATCTGTTCATACAGGGATTTATTTGTTGATTATTAATTTAATGTCTTGGATATATGGGGGAAAGATATTAGGGGCTCAGTAACCCTGATTCAGAGGCACCAACTTTGATAACTGAGGTGCTCCAGCCCTTCTGCTCATGAGACTTTGTATGTGATTTCTTTTGGAATAGATACTTAGTGGTGAGAGTTGGATACTTCTAACTTGCAGATCTTGAACATCCGTGATTTTTATTTCAGCATTAGGGGCTCCAAAAGATGCTGAGAATACACTGCCTATCCAGGTAGATTATGATGGCTATGATGCCCAGGTGTTCAGACTGCCGGGCCCATCCAGAGCCCAGCGCTGTACCACCTTCAGGTAAGAGGCTTGTGAGTGTACTGGTTCTAGAGTAGCCATGTTATGGTGTATTTCTTGATGCACGAAGTGCTTTGAGAAACGGAAGAAAAATCAAGCTCCATGTGCTTACAAATGAACAAAAAGCTTTTTCCTGTAGCTGGTGTTTATGGCTTCTTGTCTGGTATTTTTCTTCTGAGATAGAGTGTGGTATCTAGGAAAAGACATAAGTATACTTTTTCTGTAGATCTTTAATTTTGTCTGAAGTAGAATGAAGTTGGTCTGCCTTGCCAGGTTCCCAGCCATTTTGTAAGCTGGGTAAGAAGGTCCTTGCACAATACACTTGCACAGACTTGTAGAAATAGCATTAGTTTGATGCACTGCTTCGTAACCGGTAGTGAAGTAGAGTGGGGGGGAATCTTCCCTGAAAATGATACCTTTCTGAATGAGAGAAGAAGCAGAGAAGCTGAGTGCAGGTTCTCAAATATTCCATGGCCTTTCCTCTGAGAAGAAAGGCTAATTATCCTCAGGTCCTGGCCAAATTCATTGAACAACCTATACGTTTTAATACTTTTTCAGGAACACAGAATTGATGAACTTGAAGTATTGTTTTGCTTGCTTTCTTCAGTAGTATAACCTAAATCTGAGGAAGCTGTGCATGTGGACTCACTTGTTAATACGAGCAGCTTGTAGAAATCCATGCTGGAAGATGCCAGAACAGTTCAATGTAGCTAATGATTCCGAGTAGTTTCCCCATAACTGTGTTCCTTGCATGGTAGGCTCAGGTCTAGTATCATCTAGAACACACCTGGTTTACCAGCTTGGTGTTGTGTCTGTAAAACTGCGTAAAGAGTCGAGCATTCTCTTTTCACAGCCGTTGTGCTGGAAGCAATGTAGTGTTCTGTCCTTTTGTATGATGCACCAACGTATACAGTACCCACATAGTCAAAAAAAATAAGTGATGGCTTCCTTGTAGTCCTCTTCTTGAGTTCACTTATTGAACATTGAGTCTTGTAAGTGACTTGGGCCTGTTCAAGCCCCTTTAACCCAGGAATAATCTCTTTCATATCACTGGACATATCTGTTTCTTTTCATCAGGTCTGTGAGGGAGCGAGAAAGTCGTACCAGAAAGAGCTCGAGTTCCTATGATGTCTCGTGCAGCCCCTCTCTGCAGAGCCGCACGCTGCCTCCAGAGGAGGTGAGGAGCCAGGCTTCTGATGACAGCTCACTGGGCAAGATATCCAACATCCTGATGATCCCACGGCCTCATCTGCACCAGTGTGAAGTCAGCAGCTCTTTGGGCTATACCAGCACCAGAGGTCAGCCTAAGGCAGATGGCAAAGTACCTTAGGTGGTGAGAGGGGAGAGAGAAGACGGAAGCTTGTGTTGGCCACTGCCAGGCCAGCGCAGGGGAGATGGTTCTTATGTTAGCATTCATGGTACACCTTTTCTGCAGTTCCAGCTGTGGCTGGGTCTGCATTCTCCCCTTGTTATCCTTGCCCAGTTTCATCGCTTTTTTTATTGCCTTGTCCTAGATAGAATTGTTCTGACACTGACTGGCTCTTTTCCCTTTTCTGTTTCCTTCTTTAGTATTTGACTATTCTCCTGTGCCTGCCTGCAAATGTGGACATACACAAATAACTTTTCATTATCCAGGTCACCTATAATTTGTCAAATGAGAATTGACCTTAGTAGTGAGCCCTGGGGGACTCTGCTTATAACTTCTCTCTATGGGGATTTGTCATTAAGAGTCACTTTATGGATGTTTTTGACAGTGTACTGCTGAGCTATCTTGGTGCGTTAGCAGCGCTGATGGTCTCCTTTTTTCCTTCCAGTGCTGTGTGACAGCTGATACCATATTTATCCTGTTATGGGAATTGAATTTACTTGTGTCAGACTGCTATCAGTCTACTTTGCAGTATATTTACCTCACGTGTTTTCCCCTGCTGTCAGTTAATATACACCTTTTTAGGGGTATTTCTGTTACTCCTCTAGTCTGAGGGATGGTATTCTGACCCAGCTGAGGCTGTGTAACTGGATGAGGATGTGTGTTGAATAGGACTAGTGGGGAGGAAAGAGACAGTAACAGGTTTTTCACGTGTTCTAGTTGGCAGTATAGAGTGGTAAATGAGACCCTTCCTTCTCTTTGAGATTTCCATTTGTTGAACAGAGAAGCTGCTACTTATTCATCTGGTTTATTTCTCTCCTGTTTCTAAATTACCACATTTCCGCTCTACATTGAACAGTAATGACGAACTGCTAGCCTGCTGAGGTTGTGCTCCATGTCTTCTGGTAGTAATCCCTTATTTCAGTGGTTAAATCTGAATGTTATGAGAAAGGCCCATGTTGCATAGCTGTAGCTTTTGCTGTCTTTGGTACTCATCCTGAAGTGTCAGTCTTTTGATTTCTAAGTAATTCTGAAAGCTCTGAGTAATTCTTCATAGTTGACTTAGCAAGTGGTTTCTTTATGGCTTCATTTAGTATAAAGCGACACAGTACACAGCAATGCTGTAATGGCAGATTGTCGTGGTTTAGGGCTGGGCTGGCC